>NC_067155.1:14120286-14382786 GCF_903995435.1 Acomys russatus
GAGCAGAAACTTAGCCCCCACTGCTGATAATATTTTTTAACATATATTTGATGTAGGATCTCATCTAGCCCAGACTGACGACCTTCAGCCTCCGCCTCCCGAGTGCCGGGACGGCAGGCATGCACCACCACCTGGTTTCTGCAGTACTGAGAATTGAACCCAGGCTTTCATGCATGTTAGGCAAGCACCGAGCTACAGCCCCAAGCTGACACCTTCTGTAAAAATCTGTGTGTTCCATTTCACTTCTCTCCGTGCATGTGTCATCAGCGATGGTGCAAAATACGCATAACTGAGCACCTGCTGTATGCTGCACACATACAGGAGACAGGAGGACTGTGATGGAAGCTAGGGCACAGCATTCCTGAAACCAGGCCCCACTTCTTGCTCCCAAGGAGTCAGAAAACTGCAGAGGTGAATGGAGGTGGCACTGGTAACTGTTGGTACACGGCAAAGCAGTGAGCATCATTGAACCCATGACACTGAACCCATGACAATCCTCCTGCATCAGTCTTCCGAATGCTAGGATCACAGGCACCTACCATCATGCCCAGCTAAGAGCCAACTTTCTTGCAATGAACACAATGAACACATCAGGCTCCGGCTTTAAGAACCACATGCTTCTAATCCTCACCTGCGCCATCGCACATAAACAGCCGGGGACCATAAATAATTAAAAGGGTGGTTGTTCTAACAAAGCATAATTTGATGAATATGGACACGGGAATAAACATCACCTAACTTTCCTATTAAACAACATATTCTTTTTTTTCTTTCTTTCTTTTTTTTTTTTTTTTTTTTTTTTTTTTTTTTTTGGTTTTTCGAGACCAGAGTTTTCTTTGTGTAGCCCTGGCTGTCCCTAACTCGCTTTGTAGACCAGGCTGGCCTCGAACTCACAGCGAACCGCCCTGCCTCTGCCTCCCGAGTGCTAGGATTAAAGGCGTGCGCCACCACGCCCGGCTAAACAACATATTCTTATTCTTTTCGCACCAGACGGATAATGTGACTGTAGTAGGTAAGTTTAGGAGTGGGTGTCTCTCATCGTATACGCTGCATCATTAGGCTTACCAGCCACACCAATCAGTGTTTTCCTTTAGGTTTTGCCCACTGTAGGGCTGAGGATGTTGCTGGCAATAGAATGCTTGTCTAACATGTATGAGGTTGTATCCTCAGCAGCACACACACATTGTAGCTGCCACGATGTGCCTGTACTGGAGAGGCAGAGGCAGGAGATCACTGACAAGTAATGAGTCCCACTACACAGCGGGACCTTGTCTCAATACAAACAAAACGAGGGGGGAAGGAGAAAAAAAAAGAGGGCTGGGGGCGTGGCTCAGTGGTAGAGCCCCTGCCTAGAATCCCCCAGTGAGGGGCTGGGGGCGTGGCTCAGCGGTAGAGCCCCTGCCTAGAATCCCCCAGTGAAGGGCTGGGGGCGTGGCTCAGCGGTAGAGCCCCTGCCTAGAATCCCCCAGTGAGGGGCTGGGATGTGACTCAGTGGAGGAGCCCCTGCCTAGAATCCCCCAGTGAGGGGTTGGGGTGTGGCTCAGTGGTAGAACCCCTGCCTAGAATCTCCTAGTGCATGACTCCTAGCATGCAAGAAAACCTGGGTTGACTGTGCAACATCAGAAAAGCAAGTGGCAACCTGGGCATGGTGGTTCACACCAGTCCTGGATCTGAGACAGGAGGACTGTGAATTCAAGAGCAAATCTGAGAGCCAGACATGATGGCTGACACCAGTAACTTCAACACTGGAAAGGCTGAGGCAGGAGAATTGCCATGAGTGCTAGGGTAGTTTGGACTACTTATAGCAAGACTGGCCTCAAAAGAGAAGCAATCTCATAAGAGACCTTGTATTTTTAAGGTCCAAAATCAGATTTCCTGTGTTCAAGTCCTAGATTTACAGGAACCCAGGCAACTGACTTCACCACTCTGGACTTGAATTTCAGTAAGGAGATGATATAGCTGACTCTTGCCATAGTTCTATGCCCCTGCACCATTCAAACTACTAAATACTGGTCAGGTGACATAGACCAGGCTAGCCTCTGCCTCATGAGTGCTGTGATTAAAGGTATGCTCCCCCATACCTGGCTCCCCTGGCCTGGTTGGAAATTTTCTGAGTTTCTCATCAGGAGGCACAAATAAACAACATCACAAACTTCAAAGGGATGTTGTGAATTTAAGTATGTGACCTCATAGTGTAGCAGTGCTGGACACTACCAAAATTAGGGACAATACAAAGTCCATGCCAGTGAGGATGACACTGAACTCCATCTCCCAGTGCCAGGATTACAGGTGGGTGCCACCATGCCAAGTCTTTCTGTAGCCAGGCTAGCCCAAAACGTCAAATCCTCCTGCCTTGGCCTTTCAAGTACAAGGAGGACATATGGCCACTGTTCCCAATAGTGCCTAGGGTTCCAGACAGGCTGTGAGGGCCACAGGGCTGTCATGGGATGACGTTGGTCCCTACTGTGTGCAGAACTGTCCTGTATTTTGCCCAGAGGAGGGATTTGGGAAGCATCTATTGACAGAACACTGTAGACTCATCCACCAGTACCCCAATAAGGGCTCTGGATATGTCCAGAGGTCTGTGAAAGCAAATGGCAGCAAAGAAGCTAGGACAAGGTGGCCCGTGAGAACACCACACGTTTTCACAATTCTTGGTCCAGTGAAGAACAGTCTCCGTGTCCTGATGTACCACTGGCCAGAGCCTCAGGACTCGGGAGATGAGAGGTGTCCCAGAAGAAACACCGACTACATCCTGTGGGTACGTGGGTCCTGGGAAGGGAGAGCTGGGAGACTGCACCTAGAGGTGAGCCTGTGGCAGGACATGAGATAAAGGCTGTGGGGACAAGCAGAAGCCCCCCAAGATCACCAGTTAGGAGCCTACTGAAGACAGTGGGGGCCACAGCAGGTGGAGGAGCCCAGCGAGGAGAGTGGCGATGACACCTACCCCTACCCTGAGAGAGACCTCCCTGCGTGACTCAGCAGGGTGAGCCTGAAGGAACCCTTGGATGGTCCTATGTCCAGTATCTCCTTGCAGCATGGACACCTCTACAGAGTAAGTGTGGGAAGGTAGCCCACGGCTGTCACTCGTCTAGTGGGTAAGCAGACCCTGCTCCTCTACTGACAGCTCAGCTGGGTCCTGGAGGCCAACACTGCTTATTGACACTGCAGTGGCCCAGGTGAGCGTGCAAAGGCCCATTCCTGTTCTTGCACTGAGGCGTGTTGGGCTGGACCTGTCCCTCTTGGGGGTGTCCAGCTGTGATAGTATCTAGTGTTCTAAGTCCTGTCTGGTGGCATGCAGCTCAACACAGGGACACTGGGTGCTTCTAGCCAGCAACCTCATGGGAGTCTGAAGATGAAATTGTTTTGGGAGTCCCCTCATGGCCAGTACCATGTGTTTGGGTATGTGTGCCTTGGTGTGTGCAGAGGTCAGACAACACTAGTTACTTCCCTCCTGCCTGTGTGTGTGCTCGATCCATCAGGTTGTGTGGCCTTGAGGCACAACAACAGTGCAAATCCGCGGAGACTCCACCATCTCTCTGAGACAGGAAGGTAGCTCCGACTCACAGGCGTGCTCTGCCACTGGTCTATGCAGCACAGGGTTAACCCAAAGCACTGCTTGTGCTAGGTAAGCAGCGTTAAATGCTGGGCGACAACCCCAGACCCCATTCCCTGTCATCCACCACCTTCAGGTCTCCCACAGACTGAGCCAGCTGCGCGCTCTAGGCAAGGAAGGCAGAGGAGGTGCGGTGGTTGAGCTTAAGTTAAACACCCATATGAATTTATTAAATCCAGACTGTGTTAAAGGGTGGTGGTCTGGGAGCAGGTGGTCAGGGGATGAGGGACAAGATGATGGAGGACCGCAGGTATCCCACAGAGGAGCCCCGGCCCCTTCCCCGCCTGGCCCACCCTCGGCGCCATACTGGCTTCACCATGATTCCCGATGGTGCTGGGCTGGCAGGGCGAGATGTCTGCAAACACACAGGACAGACGGATAGACATGACGACGGACGGTGCCTCCACACACATACAGCCAGACCCGGCCTGCCTGGCCCCACCTCACACATTGGGCCCTGGCCCTAAGGGGCCTCCTGCCGCCCCGGCCCACTCTGTCCAGGAAGAGGGCGACAGGGAGAGGAGGTGGAGGGCCGGGGAGGCGGACGGTGGTCACCAGGAGCAGAGAAGGAGGACCCAAGTGGCTAATCCTTTTTCTTGTCCTCTGCTGGCTTTAGAGGGGCTTCCTGGAGTTGGCTGGCAGTGCAGGCCCCAGGAGTGGCATTTGGGACTGTGGAGGCATCCTCTCCAGTGACAGGTGTGCTGGGTGCAGGCGTGAGAGCCCCTGCTGTGGTCGATGCCTGGGCCCTGGAAGCCTCTGCTGAGACGTCCTCTCCACTCATGCCGAACTCGTTCACTCGGGTGGGGTCGACGCGGTAGATCCACCGTTGGTAGAGGTAGATGAAGAAAACCACATCTGGGGAAAGGGGCTGTGTGAGGGAGATGGCCTGGCCACTGCCTCCCTCCCCCATGCCCCCGTGTCCCCTGGGCCTCACCGTCCCGCAGGCATCCAATCCGATACATGACAGGCATCTTGATGACAAAGGCGAACAAGTCATCAATGAAGGTGTTGAGGGCCTTGTAGGTGAGCATCCGCCACGGCAAGTGGGCCACAGACTTGAGCTTGTAGTTGATGAAGAGCTGGGGTGTCATGGTGATGAAGCCTGCGGGAAGGCAATAGACACATGACCGGCCGGCCGGCTCACTGTTCCTCGGGCACAGCCCACCCTCGGCCTCTGCATTCTCTTTGCTAGTTTTGTTTTGTTTTGTTGAGGCTATAGCCCAGGATGGCCCCGACCTCAGAGATCCTACCTCAGCTTCCCAATCTCAAGAGTTCCCGGACCTTTGTGCTGTCCCTCGGGGTCACCTCTGGGGACTGTCTCGGCATCCTTTCCTTAGAGTGGCTCCTAAACCCATCTAAGTGCCCCTTTATTATTTGCTAGTCACTGTGAGTGCCTGGCTTCTCTTTGCACTTTGGGGTCCCCATGACGCAGGAATTCCTCTCTGCAGACCCAAGGCCTTCTGAGGGCTCCCTATGCCATGCCTCCCACACTGGCTGGGCTGCTCCGCCTCTACTACTGGCCGGGGAGCCCCAGGACAGGGCCTGGCTGCCATGCTCACAGAAACACGAGAGCGTGGACCTGAGCGGCTCCGTTGGCCTGGGCCCTGCAGGCGGGGGGAGGAGGAGGAGGAGGAGGCGGGCTTGCTCACCAAAGGTCAGCAGGAAGCCGTACAGCATGCCGAGCACCCACGAGTACCAGCCCTTGTGCTCCAGGTACAGAAGGCTGTAGACAGCATAGCAGCCCAGCAGCGGGAAGAGGATCCATGACAGGTACCGGAACGCCATCTGTGTGCAGGAGGTCACAGAACGCGCTGGGGCCGGCTCTACAGGCCTGGCTCAGTGGCCCTGCTCCTCGTCCCTATGCACCCACACCTGGTCCAGCAGGCTGGGCCAGGGGAATTTCCAGGTGGCTCTGGGAACTCTGGACTAGGCCAGAAGTAGATGTAGCAGGCGGGGAACACAGGGTGTGATATGGGCCTGGCAGTGATGTCAGCAGAACCAAGGGCTCAGCCTGTCTCTCGAGTGTGGGTGCTTGGAGACCACCTCAGGGCCATCAGGGTCACTCACATCATCATATACTTTGGTTGAAGACTCAATGTACGTGGACTTGTCTTTGAAGGTTGGGCAGGGGAAGATTCCTGCCACTCTGTGCTCCCGGTCCAGCTGTAACCGGGAAGGAGGTCAAGGTCAGCTGGGACCTGGCTTTTGCCACTCCCTAGCCAGAAACGGCCCCTGCCCTTCCTCACTCTTCCCGGTTCCCCTGCCCTAAAGTGACCCAAAAAATCCCCTGCTGTAAAAATCCCCTAGGTCCTGGGAGCCAGGCAGGCGTCGGGAAACCCCCAGAGAGCACGGCAGGGCCTGGCGGGCCGGCGACCCCTCCCCACCCTGCAGGTCCCACAGCACCATGGCACCGGACTCACCCGGACATCCATGACCTTGGTAATCTTCCAGAGGTCGATGAGGACCCCAATGAAGACGCTGACCTGCACCACGAAGTTGGTCTCGTTGTCCAGGATGTAAAGGAGAACCACAAAGGACTGGAAAACGCCAAAGAAGACGGAGCGCACCGACAGCCCCTCCAGGGACTGACGGCTGTTCCAGAATTGAATGTCTGCAGAGGACGTGGGCACAGGCAGTCAGCAGCCTCCCCTGGGCTGCACTCTGGCCCAACAAAAGCAGAACGCACATGGGACCTTTTCCACGGTCACATGGGACAGGAACACCAGTTCCTTGGGTTGGTCCTTTAAGTGCTAGTGAGGACAGTCAGGTGCTAAGGGCACCGGTTAGCTGTGACCCTGGGGCCATACGGCCTTGCATGACAGAACCTGGGCAGACACCGGTCAGTCTCACACAACGCCACCCTAATTCCCCTGGTCAGGGAGAGCCAAGATGTGTACTTGGGACCTTTTCTTCTGGTCTCCCACTCAAACTGTGAGCTACCCTTGGGGCAGACGGCCTGGTTTCTGGCCTCCCTGGGCCCTGGCTTAGAGCGGTCAGGATGGAGCACAAGCACACGGGGCCCCTGGCACTGCGACCCAGGAGCATGGACCCTGGCCCACACACCCAAACCTGGGGCTTAGCACACCCCACTCACAAGGTCATTCATCCCCCAAAACGGTGGGGAAGGGTCTGGAGACAGGACTCTGGAGGCCAAGTGGACAGAATCCTTTCTTGGATCAGGGGGCACCTGGCACAGGGGGCAAAGCTGAGCTCATGCCTGCTGTTGTGCACGTGCGTACTAATCTCTGGCTATGCTGCGTTTTTGTTGTTTGTGTTTGTTTTGCGGTGCTGGGTCTGTCCCCAGCTGTCTCACACAAGCTAGGCCAGCTCTCCGTGGAAGGCCTTCCAGGAGGCCACACTGGAGGACTGCTCAAGTCTGCCCACTATATTCCACTGTGCAGTGTCACCGTGATAGAGGTGCCCAGTACTCCTGCCAATTCTGGGAGCTTCAGAGTACCTCCCAAACCCCCACACTATGGGCCACAGGCCTAGAAGCTGTCAGCAGTTGGAGTGACTGCTGTACAGAGCTGTGCAGTTGCAGGCCCGCAGCTTCTGCCTCCTCACCTGGAGTTGAACACAGTGATAGACTGTTTGAGAACTGGGGAGCTGCATGCTGGGCTGATGGGCGGGGTGCTGGGAGCAGCCCCGGGGCTTCCCTTTCTCTGGGCTGTGGAGATCCCCACCCTGCTTCCTGGTGGTGTCACCTTGGCCTTGGCCCAGGCAGCAGACCCAGCCCCTCCTTCAGCTCTGTGCCTGGTGGGGTCACTGTCGCTGCCCAGTCCATGAGGCCTCTCGAGTGCAGTGAGACCCCAGGCAGGGAGGAAGCAGGGAGTAGATGCTTTCCGCTGCCGGTTGCCTCAATGTCCCGGGTCCCCATGCCTACCGTTTTTGAAAGCCAGGAACTCAAAGACACTGTGGACGATGGAGACGATGATGGTGAGTGCCAGCAGGTATGGGCTGGTCTCCAGCAGGGCGACCTGGGGACAGGAGCCTGTGAGCACTGCCCGTCCCGCTGTGGCACTTCACTTCCAAGAGCCACTCCCCACATGCCCCTTGGAATTCCAGGTAGGACCTGGTAAGACCTCTATAGCCCTGCTTGAGGACCACTAGAGACAGCGGTAAGGCAGGTGGGGGGTGAGCTAACACAGGAGACAGGGAACAGGGAACAGGGAAGGAATGGAGCTCAACTGTGACCCAACCCAGACAAGTCCGCCTGGCTTCAGAGCACACAGACGACAAGACAGGAAGGCACTTAAAGACATGGGGACAAAGTAGAGGACTCAAGTCAGGGAGCCAGGGAAGGTCCTGACAACAGGCACAAATCTGGGGCCCAGGTTCCCAGGGTTAGATGGGGCTGGGGACTCATTTCCTGCCCACTGCTCGGAACGGGGAGCTAGGCAGTTGTGAAACCAGGTCTGGGGGAGCATTGGGTGGGATTCCCCACTTCCCCTTGGCCCGTGGCCAAGCCGCACACCTTCACTGAATCCTGCTCCTCGTCCGATTGCTCATACAGCTCATCACCTAAGAAGTTCCAGGGTGACTTGGTACTCTGTGCAGCATAGAGTTGCCAGCGCCATAGTGACAATGGGCAGAAAGAGACTCGCAGCGGGAGGCTGGCCAGGCTCTCGTTAATGGGGTAGTAGTCCTTCTGCAGGTTCCAGTAGTCGTTGAAGTAGATGATGGGGTAGTAGTCGCCACTCACAGCGTCAAACTTCACATCTGTGGGCACACGGGCACACGGCCACCGCTTAGCCTGGCCGAGACACCACACAGCATCTCTGGACTGTGCCGTGAGGAGCACAAGGGTCCCTGGACCTCAACGGGAATGATGCAGGGGCAAAGGGACTGGCCCTGAATGAAGGCCCCTGAAGCTTGTCTCCAGCACAGCTTACAGGGTGGTCATGTGCCCCCAGCTCTATAGAGAACAGTGAGGAACTAGCTGTGAGCTGATACTCAGGGACAGAGGCAAGAGAGGCTAGGAGATGTGTAACTGGAAGGGTCTCTCAAACACAGGGCTGAGGAAGACAAGGCCGCAGGCCTTGCTGAGCTTTCAGCTGGCTTACATTGGTCCAGTGGGGGTGGCACGCTGCCCTTCACCCATGGTGTGTGGTCGTCCACGATGTTGATGGTGATGTTGGGGTGCCAGTGCGAGATCACTTCCACAGGGCCATAGTCCTCGGCCCTCTGTGGGGAGATGAAAAATAAGCAGTAGAGCCGGGCGTGGTGGCGCACGCCTTTAATCCCAGCACTCGGGAGGCAGAGGCAGGCGGATCGCTGTGAGTTCAAAGCCAGCCTGGTCTACAAAGTGAGTCCAGGATGGCCAAGGCTACACAGAGAAACCCTGTCTCGAAAAACCAAAAAAAAAAAAAAAAAAAGAAAAATAAGCAGTAGGTCTCAGACAGGCAGTGGCCCTATACAAACCCCTGCTCATGCCCTCCCGTGACAACTGGGGCAGAACAACAACCGCCGCAGCCACGGCTGGTGCCTTCACCTGCTAAGCCTGACACCTTCCACCTCCTCACCTGAAAGCAGGGAAGAGGCTCATGGAGGCAGAGGCAAGCTGATCGCAGGCAGGACAAACCCAGCCCAGAGAAAGCACCTTGGTATCCCCTCATAGGGTGGCCCTAACTCACTGAGACCATGGCTCCTGCTCAAAACCACAGAGAAGGAAGCCCATGTGCCATCACAGACACGCCCCAGGTTGTTCCACGCTAGCGTCTCCAGCGCATGCTCTGTGCCAGCTGCATGGTGTCGGTCCAGCCTCTCCGCCCCTTCTGACCCAGGCTGCCTGGACTGTGATTTTCCTGCTGCAGTGGCTGCTTCCCTCATCTCCCCCCAGGGAATGGCACAGAGGTGGCAGCCACCTGGCCTGAGCAAAGCCTGTGCGCCCCTAGGTGGCGCCAGGAGCCCGGCAGCGCTGTCTCTGCTCACCTTGACCATTTCCGGGTCTGCCTCCGTCTCCCCCGTCAGGAGGTTCTTGGTCTTCTGAAAGCGCCGGCGCTTGTACTTGTTAATCACTGCAGGCAGAGGGGTGGGTGAGAGGGGTGGGTGAGAGGGGTGGGTGAGGCCGTGGACGCTTCCAAGCCTGAACGCCAGGGCGCTGTCCCACGGCACCCATGTCCTGGCCTTTGCTCGTGATGACATCACTCGGGAAGCCTCGACCACCCCTAAATTCCAGGACACATCACCCCGCCTTTACAGAGAAGTGCCACTTATAGAGTAACCCAGGCCAAAAGCGACATCCATCTGCCTGAACCCCACATCAGGCCGCTGTTCCCTTCCTCAAGACCTCTTTCCTGTGCGGCTGTGGCCACTCTGTTGTTCTGAAACAAACAGCGCCTCACTATGTAACCTAGGCTGGCAAGCTTGAGGCAGCCCTCTTGCCTCAGATAGGACTATAGGCATGAGTCACTGCAGTGGCTCTAACCGCTCCAAGGAGGCCAACGCAGTGCCTCTCCTGGACAGTTTAACTCCATCACTACACAGGCCCACCTGCCTGCTGCTTCACCCATGGGCTCAGCAACAGTGCACCGAGTACATGGCCACATATGGAGAGTCGGAGTCATAGGACAGTTCCAGAGAAGGTCTGGGCCAGCAACGTGAGAAGCCAACATGAGAACCCTGACGCTGTGAATCCCCAGCCACAAGTGAACTCACTTCCCCTTGCTAAGGTCAGGCTGGGCAGGGTTCCCACCACCTTGCCGGAGACAAGAGCAAAAGGCCGACCACACCCTCCCAACTTGGATGCCACTAGCTCTTACTCACGTAGAGAAGGAAACTGCCTGCCTCGCTGGACCTAGTGGTGCAAACCAGTAGTCCCAGGTAGTTCATGGCTTAGGCAAAGGATCAAAGTAAATTCAAGGCCAGGCCGAGCAGCCTAGTGAAACCCTCTTAAAGTAAAACAGCAGGTGGAGAGATGGCTTATGGGTGAAAGCACAGGGTATAAAAACACTTAAACACACAAAATAAAATAATCTAGCAAAATAAAAGTAGCTGGGTGTCATGGCACATGCCTTAGAGGCAGAGGCAGGAAGATCTCCGAGTTCGGGGCAGCCTGGTAAGTTACAGGACAGCCAGGAAAACAGAGACCTTTTTCAAAAAACAGCAAAAAAAAAAAAAAAAAAAAAAAAAAAAAAAAAAAAAAAAAAAAACCAAAAAAAAAAAACCTTTTTAAAAAAGATTTATTTATTCATTATGTATACAGTGCTCTGTCTGCATGTACACCTGCAGGCCAGAAGAGGGCACCAGATCTCATTATAGATGGCTGTGAGCCACCATGTGGTTGCTGGGAATTGAACTCAGGACCTCTGGAAGAGCAGACAGTGCTCTCAACCTCTGAGCCATTTCTCTAGCCCTGTCCCAAAATGTTAAACAATGATAAAATGGGCTTAGGATTGTCAGTGGTAGAGCCGCTGCCTAGACTCCCTGAGTGAGGGGCTGGGGGTGTGGATGAAGGCACAGCACTTGTCTAGTGTATGAGCAGCCCTGGTTTCCAGCCTCAAGAGGCAGCTGCCGAGCTGCCCCACTCCCTCCCTACTAGGAACCGGTGCTGGCCAATGCAAGGGCTCTGGGCTGAGATCCTAGCTCTTGTCTCCTACAAGTTAGGGATGCTGGGGAGTTAATGGCACTTCCCTGGAGCTCAGAGACTACCATGGAGAATGAGGACGAAGCCCACACTTCTTCATGGCACCAGCATCACCCCATCATGTTTCCACGAGCTATTTGGAAACTAGGCCCCATGTCCAGCCGCAGTAGCAAGCACTTCTCAGAGAACAAACTCAGGAGTACAAGAGGCAGGCAGAGCCAATGAAAGCAGGACGAGGATGGGAACATGGACATGGGACACACACATAGCGTGCGCACGCACACACACACACATACACACACACATGGCCCACGGACGATATAGCACACATACAAAAACACATGGCACACACACACACACGGTGCGCGCGCACACACACACAGCACACACACCAACACACACAGACACATGGCACACACACACATACACGCGTACACACTGACAGATACACACACACACACACACACACACAGGCTTACAACTATTCACAGCTCCAGCTCAGAGGATCTGATGCTCTCTGACCCCCACAGGCACCAGGCACATACATGGTGCGCACACACACTGACAGACAGATGCACACACCTGCAGATACACACACACACCCGCAGATACACACACACACACACAGAGACACACAAGTGCACATGCACACACACTGACAGATATACACACCACACACACTGATAGACACACACACACACACACACACACACTGGCTTACAGCTAACTATTCACAGCTCCAGCTCGGAGGATCTGATGCCCTCTGACCCGCAGGCACCAGGCATGTACATGGGGCACACACATGCACGCAGGCCTAACACTTACACACATTAAAAAATGTTAAATCTAAAAAGAGAAGGATTCTAATAGGACATGTCCCTTGTCCCACAGGAGCAGAGAAGCCCTGCCCTGGAAGCCAAGCTTTTAGAGCGGCTCCAGCCACATGGGGTCCCAGGGCTGGCACAACTGGGCACAACACATAATGCACGCCGACACTTGCCCCCCAACACAAGTAAAGTGCCATATTTGTTCTTTTCCACCAACTCGATGTTGAATTCAGTGTTATTACATTGCTCTGCTGTTCTCTTGGTGTGGTCTGTGTGCTGGTGTGAGGGGTGTGTAGGTTGTGGGCACGTGGAGGCCCGAGAACGGCGAGAACGGCACCACTTGCTTTTGGTATCAAGGCAAGGCCTCTTCCTTGAACTAGGGCTTGCCGGGCAGCCTTGGCAGCTGACACGGATGTGGGGACACAGACTCTAGCCCTGACTTTAACCACTGAGCCGTGTCTCTGGCTACTGACTTTGTTTTTGAGATGCAGCCCTGAGTGTGAGCACCACCCTCCCACCTCAGCCTCTGACGCTCTGGGATAAGGTCCGCGCTAGCAGACACGGCTCACGGCCTCTCTGGAAGTTACTATTATTTACCAGGTGGCTTATTTGCTTCCCTACTAAACCTTCTGCAGCAGGAAGCGACAGGCACCCATGCCGTGGACAGCGCTGCCCCAGATCTTAATCACTGGCCTTTGGTGACCATCTGGTCTTCCTCTATCCTCTGACACCGGAATCACAAGGGTACACCACCACAGCTGTGTGCTGCATACAGCGTGCTGAGCAAGCACTCTGCCAACTGAGCCCCACCTGCTCTTCCAAACCCACCGCTCTGTATCCAACTCTGACCAGCTCCTTCCCTCCACACCAGCCAAGCTTTGTGGCCACCGTTTCACTCAGCCACTCTGAGCGCCACCTGCTCTCTTATCTGTTTGCTTTTATTGAGGCCTCTCACTTAGACACCCAGCCTGGCTTGACACTTGCAGCCCTGCCTCAGCCTCAGCCCCTCAGCCCCCCAGCTACGACTCCCGGCTTCATCATACCCCCATTCTCCCGCTCTCGCCAGCAGTTTCCTGGGTGTCCCAGGGCTAGCAAGAGATGAGTGGGGCCAGTGCCTGCCTCATCAAGCCCAGGCCCCAACCACAGGGCTCCTGCTTGCTCTCCGGGATCTGAGACTCTGTGTGTCACACTGCAGTCAGGTTCCACTGGGATCAGAAGGGAAGCAACTCACTCCGGGACATGTGGACAGTGGCGAGCCGGCGGTACAGGGCCTTCTGCCGGGGGTCCGGGTGGAAGCCGCTCTTGGTAAAGTAGACGTGGATGTAGATGGAGCCGTTCTGCTGCACGCTCTGCAAGAGAAGGCGGCTGGGAGTGAGGGACACAACGACAAGGCTGCCCAGCACCTGCCTACGTAGCTTCCACTTCCGCCTCTATTTCCTGAAGACTCAGGGCACAGGGGGCAGCTGACTGGCTCTGCACAAATGCTGGAGCAAGACAGACTGAAGATTAGGTCCCATTGCAGCAGACAGTGACAGGCTGTCCTGGGACGAAGGCCATCCCATCCATCACTGCAGCGAGGCTACCCAGAGCAGCCGGCCGAGGAGCTTGCCCCTGGCCAGTCCTGCTCTAACATGTCACGAAGCACACCTCGCACTAGTGGGTTAGCAGTAACAGCACTTCTGCCCCGCAGCACAACAGGATCGTGATGTTCCTGTGCTCATGAGGCTCTGGGCTCACACCCAAGGGTTACAGACAGGCTGCAGGGCCCAAGGTCTCTGGAAGCCAGCTGTGGCAGCGCAGGCCTCTAATCCCGGCTGAGGCAGGAGGTTTGAAAATTTGAGGCAAGCCTGGGCCACAAAGGAAGATCCTATTATGATAAAACAAAAGAGGAAGTAAGCAGCCTGGGAGCCCACGGCCCTCTTTCCCACCTCCACTGCCCTCTGACCACAGCCTTCCTCACTCCGACCTTCCCAGGAGGAAGCCGAGGCTGTGGAGGGAAAAATGAAGGGGAAGGAAAGGAGGCTCTGGGTAGAGTCTGCTGTCTGACTGTGTGTGTGGGGGGGGGGGGGGGAAGCTTGGCCCACACTGGGTCCTGCCCTCCAAGTCCACTGGGTACTTCCTGGGAAGTGAGACCTGTGTCCCCAAGACCGGGCCCCCATTCTTTTTGGAACCTCATGGGCCTGAGCTTGATTGTATGGCCATAGTATCACCAAAGTCACGGCGGTGTCTGCTCAGTTCCAGCCACTCAGTGGTGGGGCATCTCTTCCCCCCATTCCCAAAGCCTGCTGGGCACAAAGGACAAGAGCTCAGCCAGACCAAGTACGCACTGGCTGCAGCTGCAGCTCTAGGCACAGGCCTGTAGTTTCAGTCACTCAGGAACAGTGAAATTAAACAGTGAGTTCTGCCTGGTCACTCAGTGAGCCCCTATCTACATGTTAAGTAAAAAAAAAGGGCTCCTGTAATCCAAGAAGTTGAAGGATTCAAAACCACCTGCTGCTATACAGTAAGACTAGCCTGAACTACATGAGACTATCTCCAAAAAAAAAAAAAAAAAGAAAAGAAAAAAAAAAAAAAAAGAAAAGCTGCCGGGCGTGGTGGCGCACGCCTTTAATCCCAGCACTCGGGAGGCAGAGGCAGGCAAATCGCTGTGAGTTCAAGGCCAGCCTAGTCTACAAAGCAAGTCCAGGACAGCCAAGGCTAACACAGAGAGACCTTGTCTGGAAAAACTAAAAAAAAAAAAAAAAAAAAAAAAAAAAAGAAAAGAAAAGAAAGAAAGAGAGAAAGAAAAGAAAAGAAAAGCTGAGTATGGTAGCTCAATCTCAGCACTTGGGAGGCAGAGGCAAGAGGATGGCTATGAGATCGAGGCCAATATGAGCTACAAAACCAGTCTAGGACAGCCACGGCTACACAGAAAAATCCTGCCTTGAAAAACTAAAATAAAATCTGAGGCAGAGGCAAGTGGATTGCTGTGAGTTCGAGGCCAGCCTGGTCTACAAAGTGAGTCCAGGACAGCCAAGGCTACACAGAGAAACCCTGCCTCGAAAAACCAAAAAAAAAAAAAAAAAAAAAAAAAAAAATAATAATAATAATAATAATAATAATAATAATATAAAATAAAATAAAATCCAAGGCGGGGGCTCAGTTGTTCAGTACTTATGTAGCATGCAGGATAGATGCTTTAAGTTCAACTGCTAACAACAACAGCAGCAGCACTGCTGAGTGTTTATGCATGCCCACCCAGTCCTCTGCTGGACAGTGATGGGGATACAGACATTGCAAAGACCAGCCTTACCCTCCTAGATTTCAAGGACTTGTGAGAAAGCTGCGCCCAGACAGAGCACCCACCCTGGACTATGGAAGCCAGCAGACTGTGCGAACTGAGAACATACTTAAACAAGCTGAGGAGCTTCCTGGAGGAAGCAGGGAGTGAAGTGACTCTCAGTGGCCGCTGACCTTGAAAAGCCACCAAGCCGCTGCTCACCCCAGCTTCATCTATCACACAGGCGGCATGAGGCAGTAACAGTTGCACAGGGCAATCATAGCTGCTTTTTGTTTCAAGACAGGGCTTCCCAAAATCCACAGCCTGCTCTCCAAGCCATAGCCCTTGTGCCTCAGCTGTGCAAGTCCTGGACACAGGGCAGCACTGCCACACCCCGCTGCTACACCTCTCACTTTTATGGCATGCAGAGGTCTGCACACATCAGTCTGGTTTGGGTTCTGCGCAGCAAAGCCCTGTCACTGCTTATCTGTGTAACTTTGCTTTTGTTTCTGTTTTCTGTTTTTTCCAGACAGGGCTTCTCTGTGCAACAGCTGATCTGTGCAACTCTGAACCTAAGCCGTCGGGCATCACTGTGCTGAGCAGGCCCATCAGGGAGGATGGTTGACTGGCTAAAGTTGGGGATTACACCACGCTAACGGTGGCTGTGACGACCCAGGTTAAGACAGGGGAGCAGAGGATTGTGGGAAGGACCTACCTGTGGAATGTCAAGCTCTGCAAAGTGCTCATAGCAGCCATCTGAATTCTCCCCACTGGTCCAGTCGCCGTACACCAGGTCATGCTGCTCCCAGAAGAGTGCCGAGGTGGCATTGAAGTCTGTGAAGTGCTCGTGCTCCGAGATGTACACATGCAGGTTCTGTGGGGAGCAAGGGGGGTGGGGCGAGCAGCCACATGTTAACGAGAACATGTTATTTGTGGAAAGTGACTGAGAGAAACTGGTAAACCCAACCTTTGCTTTTGCCATATGCCGGCTCCCCCTGAACTGTCACGCTAAGGAGCACCCCCTGCCAATAATGAACCTAAGGATTGGGGCTGGAGAGATGGCTCAGAGGTTAAGAGCACTGTCTGTTCTTCCAAAGGTCCTGAGTTCAATTCCCAGCAACCACATGGTGGCTCACAGCCATCTATAATGAGATCTGGTGCCCTCTTCTGGCAGGCAGGTACACATGTAAGCAGAATATGTATAAATGATAAATAAATAAGTATTTTTTAAAAAATGAACCTAAGGACAAGGAAGCAGGACCACCACAGATGGCCTCCCAGTTAGAGCTACAGAGACCTGGGGAAGGAAGTCAAGCGCCTGGACCCTAGAAGGGGAGGCGAGCATGGGACACCCTCTCCTGCTCCGCCAAGGCGCCTACCTACTATCCCCATCCCAAGGAGCCACTATTCAGTAGTGGCCTGGTAACAGGCTGGAAACCACAGCAACAGAGCCAAGGCGAGCACGGACCTGGGAGAGGCTGAGGAGGAGGGGTCTGGTGGCTGTGCCAGTCACCCTGTCACCCACAACCACAAAGGCCAAACATGTTTCTGAAAGAAAACCCCCGGGCACCCTGTTGCAATAGGTGCACAACAGCCAGAAAGACTGCCACATGAGCTCCCGAGAGTCCTGTTTCCTCAGTGTCCCTTGGGTGGCACGAGTCTCCTGCACTGACAGGTTAGAGCATTTGGGTCTCACATGTCCACAGAGCTGGCAGCAGCCAGGAACTGCTCTACCCTGCCTGTCCTCATCACATCCTGTCCCAGCCCCTCAAGTTGCTTCCCACCAAGCGTTACCATTAGAGTGTCTTTAGGGAACAGGTTGCGGCTGGCGACACGTGGCGCCCCTCCGGGCCCTGACTGGTCCTGAGGGGACGGCCCTCGGCGAAACCAGCTGCTGATGGCCCAAATGATGAAGATCCTGAGGAAGGAAGGAGGGCAGGTAAGACCTACACCCTGTGCTGGAGTCCAGTGCATCAGCCTCCAAAGCAGCCCCTGCTCTCTGAGGTCTGAGGCAGCTGAGCAAGCACCGGTGAAGACTCTTGCAAAGCAGAGACTCAAAAAGCCCTATGCAAGTGGGCTGTCACCCACACAGGGCCACCCCCTTGACCCCTCCAGGACCTCATGGGCCACAGGGCTCAGTCACTCAAGCTCAGAGCTGGGAGATCTAGAGCAGTCAGACACCCCAGTCCCTGGAGGCCTAATGGAGATCCAAAACACTCTAGACTCTTCCCACCACACTGCAAGAAAGCTCAGTGCACGACTCTCCAGGTTCAGCTGCAGAATAAAGAAGCTGGCAGTGACGGGCTAGCCTTTCCAGTCGCAGGAAGCTGGCGGTGACGGGCTAGCCTTTCTAGCCGCAGAAAGCCGTGTTTTCGTAGCGCTTTTCGTGGTACTAGAGAGCAAAGGGAGGCTTCTCACATGCCAGGCAAGCGCTCTTCCATGGAGCCACGCGCCCAGCCCTTCCCTGGTGAGTTCTGGACTTTAGCACTTAACCATCTGCGACCCACCTCCCCCCAAGACAGGGTCTCTCTGGGTAGCCCTGGCTGTCCTGGAACTCACTCTATAGACCAGGCTGGCCTCACACTCAGAAATCCACCTGCCTCTACCTCCCCAACACTGGGATTAAAGGCGTGCGCCACTAGGTGAGCCAGGGTTTTAGTAAGTTGTTGGAGCTGGCCTTGAACTTGAGATTTCCTCACCGTGGATCACCTAGCTGGGGTAACTTCCTGAGCCTCACTTTCCCAGGCAAGAAGGATTCATGAAGCTACTTATCATGTGGAGTGCACACCTGTGATTCTAACACTGAGACATGGAGACAAAAGGAAGAGGAGCTAAAAGCCATCCTTGGCTCCACAGTGAGCTCAGAGCCAGCCAGACCCATGTGAGATCCTGTCTCCAAAACAACCAAAACCCCAACAAATAAAATAAAACCGCAAACAACAAAGCAAAACAGGGGTCAGATAGATGGTTGAGGAACTGCCACAGAGTAGTCTATGGCTCAGTCTGTGGAGGACTGTCTTCATTATTAACTGATACAGGAGGGCCCACTGGGAGGGGTACCATGCCTAGGCTGGTGGAACTGAGCTGTGTAAGAAAGCTATGACTAAGCCGGCGTGGTGTGGCGGATGCCTGTAATCCCAGCACTCGGGAGGCAGAGGCAGGAGGCCAGCCTGGTCTACAAAGAGTCTAGGTTAGCCAAGGCCACACAGAGACACCCTGTCTTGAAAAAACAAAAAAAGAAATAAAGAACTTACGGATAATATATACAAGGCTCGAAGTTCCACTCTAGTACCATACACAAACCATCTATCTTCTCTCTCTCCTTTTCGTCTCACACACACACACTCACTCACACACTCACTCACACTCACTCACTGTATTCTGTATGTGCAGTAACCCTGACACACAAGGCTACAGGGGTCAGCCCAGCTGCGCCAGCCTGAGCAACGCTATCACACCATCTTCTGGAAAAGAACCTGGATTTTTCTTTCTTTCTTTCTTATTTTTTTTGTTTGTTTGTTTGTTTGTTTGTTTGTTTTCCAGACAGGGTTTCTCTGTGTAGCCTTGGCTGTCCTGGACTCACTTTGTAGACCAGGCTGGCCTCGAACTCACAGAGATCCGCCTGCCTCTGCCTCCCGAGTGCTGGGATTAAAGGCGTGCGCCACCACGCCCGGTTCAAGAACCTGGATTTTGAGTTGGGCTGACTGGCCAGCAAATGCCAAACAATCCTCCTGTCTCTGCCTCCCACTAGGGATGGGAACTAAGGTTCTTATGCAGGCACAATGAGCAATGGCCCAGGCCCTTGTAGGCCTTTGGGGCAGAGTGTCACTGCAAGCGAGGTTAGCCTGGAACTTACCGTCCTCCGCTTCAGCCTCCCCACAGCTAAGGCTGTAAGTGTACTGCCAGCACCCACTCTTGGGCAAGGCTCTGGTTTTTTGAGACAGGGTTATTTCGTGCGGCCCTGGCCATCCTGGACTCGCTTTGTAGACCAGGCTGGCCATGAATTCACAGCGATCCACCTGCCTCTGCCTCCCGAGTGCTGGGATTACAGGCATGAGTCACCACGCCCGGCTTCTGGCAAGACTCTACCTTTTGTGACCTTTGAAGTGGGGTGTGAAGAGCATCCACCTTCACCGAATTGTTACGGCATTAGCAGACCAGAGCCTGGCCCCACCCCGTGCTAGCTTTTTATTTCATCAAGGGCAATGTACAGCTCTCAGGGTGGAGCTCAGTGACAGAGCGCTGCCCAGGCATGGCAAGGCCGCACGTTTCAAACCCATCACCACAAAATACAGAAACAGAAAACCAGAAAGCACACACGGAGTGGAAAAGTACTGAGACTGATGGCGGGGTGGGCTGGTGCCTCCTGGCTGGGGCTCATTAGGGCAGGACTTGCCTCTGCCTGTTGAAGCCAAGGAGCCCTGGGGTCTGGGGTCTCAGGGGCTGCAGCCCAGCTGAGCCATCTGCTCCCCAATGCACACAGCTGACAGAGGTCTGGAACAGTGCTCTCGGGGGACCCTGCTGCCTCCCACTTTGGTAAATACTCCAAGGGAGAATGTCAGAACAGCACTGCCCCGCTCAGAGGCGGGCCTGTCCCCATGTGTGAGACAAGACAGGCTGGTCCTAGCCCCTACATCACCTTAGGAATCCTCTGAGAGGACCTGTGGGACAAAGAAAAGCCCTTCCTGTGCATCGAGGCCTGCAGAAAGACAGTATTACCTGAGGAAAGCCAGCATGGTGGCTCACGCCTGTGATTCCTGCACTGAGAAGCAGGAGGGCTGCCTCAAGCTCCAGGCCTGACGGGACTACTGAGCAAGACAACTGTTTCAAAAAAAAAAAAAAAAGGAAAGAAAAGAAAAACTTGCTTCAAAAGGAAAATAAAAATATGCATTAAACCGGGTGTGGTGGCGCATGCCTTTAATCCCAGCACTGGGAGGCAGAGGCAGGCGGATTGCTGTGAGTTCGAGGCCAGCCTGGTTTACAAAGTGAGTCCAGGATGGCCAAGGCTACACAGAGAAACCCTGTCTCGAAAAACCAAAAAAAAAAAAAAAAAAAGCATTAAATTCTCTATCCCATTCCAAATAGCATTTTTGGGGGTGGGGTGGGGAGTTTGAGACAGAGTTTGTCTGTGTAGCCCTGGCTGTCCTGGAACTTGCTCTGTAGACCAGGCTGGCCTCGAACTCAGAGACCTGCCTCTGCCTCTAGAGTGCTGGGATTACAAGTGTGCTTCACCACCACATGGGCACTCTAAATAGCTATTTTTACAGAAATCTTATAAACAAATGCTCATAACTATTAATTCCAGCATTCAGGAGGCAGACACAGGAGGATCACCAAAATAGCTGGAGTA
The DNA here is from genome assembly GCF_903995435.1 of Acomys russatus. NCBI lineage: Eukaryota > Metazoa > Chordata > Mammalia > Rodentia > Muridae > Acomys > Acomys russatus. Next base: position 14,140,924 of record NC_067155.1, read on the forward strand.
CAGTAAGTTTAACGCCAGTCAGGGACACGTAAGTCACCATCTCAACAAAACATACACACATCACACACATACAAAACACGGGCAGGGTAGTTCACAGGGTAGCGCACTAACTCAGCACAGCTGAGGCCCTGTACTCAATCCTCAGCACTGTCAAGCTCCGCTCCAGGAAACATCAGTGCAGGTGAAAGGTCCGTTGAGTTTGTGGACATCATCCCACAACAGACGGCCACTGTCACATAATTTGATGGGGTAGGGTGGGGACAGCTTTGTGTATCACTTAACTATCCCAGAATCCTGGTACTCATTTGTAAATCTGGCACTGAAGAGCTGGAGAGATGGCTCCGTAGTTCAGAGCACTGGCTGCTCTTCCAGAGAAGCTAGGTTCAATTCCCAGCACCCACAGGGTAGCTTGTGGCTGTCTGTAATCCCAGGGGACTGACATATCATGCAGACATAAATAAAAGTAATTAAAAAAACAAAAAATGGCTGGGTATAGTGGCTCACGCCTTTAATCCCAGCACTGGGGAAGCAGAGACAGGAGGATCGCTGTGAGTTCCAGGCCAGCCTGGTCTACAAAGCGAGTCCAGAACAGCCAAGGCTACACAGAGAAACCCTGTCTGGGAAAAAAAAAGTTTGAGGCCAGCCTGGTCTACAGAGCAAGCTCCAGGACCCCATCTTTAAAAAAATCTGGCATTTAAGAGGTGAGGCAGGAGGCTGTCTTCCTAGGGTCAGAGTACCCGCAACTGCGTCAGGCATGTGTGTGTGCAGCTGTACCTGTCCTGCAACTTACTATGTAGACCAGGCTGGCTTCCAACGCAGAGATCTGCTTGCCTCTGCCTCCCGAATGCTGGCACTAAAGTCGTGCGCCACCACGCCCGGCCCAAGTCTCATCTTAAGACCTCCAATCTTGGGGTTGGAGACATGGATCCGTGGTTAGCAACAGTTGTTCGCCTCCCTGAAGATGGGGTCTGACTCCTGGCACCCACATGGGGGCACACAGCTCTCCACTAGACTTCCTTTTCTGACTTCCAAGGCCCCCAGGCACACACAGGGAGCAAACACACATACAGGACAAATAAACACTTCTACACATAAAACCATCTTAATAAATTCATAAAAAATTAGTTGAGTTCCAACTAACCAGACGTACATTCTTGCAAGCACAGGCCTGGAGAGGCTAAGGTAGGAGGGCCACAGCAAATTCAAGGTCAGCCTGGACTGCCTGGGGAGACACTGCCTCAGAAAAGCAAACAAGTGCCTTTAATTCTAGCACCCAGGAGCAAGAGGCAGGTGGATCTGTGAGTTCCAGGCCAGGCAGTTATACGGTGAGGCCTTGTTTCATTAGGTAAATAAATAAAACTAAAATTCAATGCCAGGGCTTGTGTAGTAAAGTCTTACTACGCAGCCTGGTGACCATGTAAAAGTAAGAGAAAGCCAATGCCATAAAGCTGTCCCTGACCTCCACGGCAGCACACGCCGGACCCTTGACCTCACATACAAACAGCAAATATAATTTTAAAAAACTCTATGCCTAGCATATTTGGGGCCCTTTATTTCACCCACAGCAACAACACACACACACACACACACACACACACACACACACACACACACACACACACACACGACTTCAGATGAGCAGCCACCCACACCCACCTGATGTCTGCTGCCACTAGTTAAGGGAGGAAGTGAGCCTGCCGGGGCTGGGTGAGAGGCCCTCAGAAGGAAGCATCCCTCAGCACCAACCTGCAGATTCCCAGATGTGCAGCTAATGAAAAGCACTGGGAGGGCGCGCTGCTGGCTCTGAGGAAATGACGGGAGGAACCGCATGGGCTGCCTGTCCTGCACTGTCAACAAAAGCTGAGCCAGATGTGATGGCACAGGTCTGTGACCCAGCACTCAGGGAGGTTCCAAGTTACATACCAAGACATTGTCTCAATTTAAAAATGAGGGGGCCGGAGCCGGACGTGGTGGCGCACGCCTTTAATCCCAGCACTCGGGAGGCAGAGGCAGGCAGATCGCTGTGAGTTCGAGGCCAGCCTGGTCTACAAAATGAGTCCAGGATGGCCAAGGCTACACAGAGAAACCCTGTCTCGGAAAAACCAAAAAAAGAAAAAAAGAGGGGGGGCGGAGGGTGGAGTGGGGGTGGGTCGGGGAGGGGGTGGCGCACACCTTTAATCCCAGCACTCGGGAGGCAGAAGCAGCAGACCTTTGTGAGTTCAAGGCCAGCCTGGTCTACAAAACGAGTCTAGGACAGCCAAGGCTACACAGAGAAACCCTGTTTTGAACGGGGGGGGGGGGGGGGGGGGGGGTGGGGGATGACGTAGGGTGTGGAGGGGGTGGGGGCAGAGGGGATGGAAGGACGATGAACAAGGAAGCCTAAGAAGCCCGGCATGTGGCTCAGCTGACAGAGTGCTCACCTAGCACATGGAGCCCTGGGTTTGCTCCCCAGCACTGGGGGATAAGAGAGCACAGTGGGGGGCTGGAGAAATGGCTCAGAGGTTAAGAGCACTGGCTGTTCTTCCAGAGGCTCTGAGTTCAATTCCCAGCAACCACATGGTGGCTCACAACCATCTGTAATAGGATCCGATGCCCTCTTCTGGTGTGCATGAAGACAGTGTACTCATCTTATACATAATTTTAAAAAACATTTAAAAATAAAAAATAAAAAAAAGAGAGCACAGCGGGGCGTAAATAGAATCAAAATAGATTATACGCAAGTATGAAAATGTCATGGGAAACCACTATTATGTGTAATTTATATATGCCAATAAAAACTTTAACCCCAACACTTAGGAAGCTGAGGCAGGGGGATCTCTAAGAGTATGAGGCCAGCCTGGTCTACATAGTGAGTTCCAGGCTTGCCTTCAAAAAAAAATTTTTTTTTTTTTTGGTTTTTTGAGACAGGGTTTCCCTGTGTAGCCTTGGCTGTCCTGGACTCACTTTGTACACCAGGCTGGCCTCGAACTCAGAGATCCACCTGCCTCTGCCGCCCGAGTGCTGGGATTAAAGCTGTGTGCCATCACGCCCAGCTAAATAGTTAAATCTTAAAAGGGAGCATTAAGATGCTTTAGAGATGCTAACAACTGAGCTCACTCCCAGGACCAACAGGACCTGAGAGAAGAGCCGTCTCCAAGTTCCCTCTGACTCCCGCATGCACCACAGGACATATGCACACACACAATCAAGAAACATAATTTTATAAAATTTTTGGTTTTTTGAGACAGAGTTTCCCTGTGTTAACACCCCTGGCTGTTCTGGAACTCGCTATGTAGACCAGATTGATCTCAAATAGACCCAGCTGCCTCTGCCTCCCAAATGCTGGCATTAAAGGCATGCACTACCAAAACAGGCAAGTTTTTGTTGTTATTGTTTTGGGGTTTTTGTTTGTTGTTTTATTTTTTGACTCAGGGTTTCTCTGTGTAGCTAGTCCTGGACTCACTCTATAGACCAGGGTGGCCTCGAACTCAGAGATCAGCCTGCCACCGCCTCCCCGAGGTGGATCCACTGAATGTGCATCAGCCGAATGAGTTTTTTTGTTTTTGTTTTTTTGGCTTTTCAAGACAGGGTTTCTCTCTGTAGCCCTGGCTGTCCTGGACTTGCTTTGTAGACCAGGCTGACCTCGAACTCACAGCCATCCACCTGCCTCTGCCTCCTGAGTGCTGGGTCAGACAAGTTTTTTTAAAAACTGAAAAAAGGGTCCCAAGGAATGGCCAGCCAGAAGGGCACTTCCCAGCACGGTGAAGGACCCGAGTTTGATACTGGAACCTACATGGCAGAAAGCACAGACACACTCACTAGGTGTTCTCCTGCCTCCACAAAGGCTATGGCATTTACATGTGCACACACAACACATGCTCCCACACAGCGAGTGAGAGAATGAATGACAACACACACACAAAAAAACAAAACAAAAAGGAAGTCTGAGCCAGGCGTGGTGGCGCACACCTTTAATCCCAGCACTCGGGAGGCTGAGGCAGATGGATCGCTGAGTTCGAGGAAGTCTAAGAGATGGAGCAGGAGGGGGCAGGGAGCAGTAAGGGAAAGGCTCATGGCTGAGCGGCCTAGGGCACAAATGGCAGGAATGGCACCCAGGCCTGAGGGCTGAACAGCAAGGAGTTCTCTGTCACAGCCTCACACCTGGAAGCCACAGGCAGGCAGCTCTGTCCCTCACCAGAATGAGCCTGGAGGCTTCAGTGGGGGTCATGCAGCCTTGTCTTTTTTTGCAGTGCTGCGGAGAGAACCCAGGACCTCGCGCATGCTGGGTAGGTTCTCTAGAGCTCAGGCGCGCCCACTGCACCCCATGCCTTCATAAACAGCAGCCATGCCTGTCACACACACCTCCCTCCCTCTGCTGGTAGATTCTCACGGGATCCCCAGGATGAACTCAGCACAGGACTTCCACGTGACGTGGCAACTGAGGCATGAGAATTGAAGAAGGGGCGAGGAGGGTGGTGCGGCTGGCAGAGCGCTTGCTTTGGCTTGCATGACGCTCAGAACGGCACTCCCAGTACCACATGTGGCATACAGGTATGGCGGCACATGCTTATAACTGCCATATAAGAAAGCTGTAACAGCTGGGCGTGGTGGCGCACGCCTTTAATCCCAGCACTCCAGAGGCAGAGGCAGGCGGATCGCTGTGAGTTCGAGGCCAGCCTGGTCTACAAAGTGAGTCCAGGAGAGCCAAGGCTACATAGAGAAACCCTGTCTCGAAAAACAAAAAAACAAAACAAAACAAAACAAAAAAAAAAAAAAACAAAAGAAAAAAGAAAAGCTGTAACTTCAGATCCAGCCAATGGACAGCTCCTTCCCCACCATGGTGGGGAGAGCAGGGACTGCCTCTGACATGAACTCTAGCGCCTCCAAACTCGTCGCTTCCCCTTGGTGGGGAGGCCTGGCGGCACCCAGAGGGAGGGGAAGCAGGCTGTGCAGATGAGACCTGATGGGATCATATGGTGGGGGAGGTGGTCCCCCTCTGTCAGAGGTCTAGGGGAGGAGACAGAACGGAAGAGGGAGGGAGGGGACGGGAAGACACAAGTGAGAGGATAACAATCGGAATGTAATCTGAACAAATTATAATAAATTAAAAAAAAAAAAGAAATCAGCTGTGAGTTCAAGGCCAGCCTGGTCTACAAAGTGAGTCCAGGACAGCCAGGGCTACACAGAGAAACCCTGTCTCTAAAAACAAAAAAAGAAAAAGAAAAAGAAAAAAAAGGCAAAACTAAAAGCAGCTAAACAAGGTGGTATGTGCCTTTAATGAGATGCTGTGAAGGGTTGGGTTCCTATGTATCAGCCGCGCTCCCTGGCTCCCCTCAAACTTCTGTTAGTCAGTTCTCTATTTCGGACAAAATGCTCCTCAAGTCTGTAAACATTAAATACATGTGCCTGACCTGGTACCTCGCACCTCACCCAGGAGGCTGAGGCAGGAGGGTAGCCATGATTGAAAACTGGACTAGAGAGCGAGACCCTGTTTAAACAACAACTCCCCGCGTTTACACCAAGTATAAATTTGTACTGTGGTTCGTCCCTGAGTAAGCTGGGGTTGCAGTGAGGGCCCTGGAGGCAGGAGGACCACCACAACCGAGTCCAGGCCAGCAGGGCTCCATACTGAGACCTATGACACCTATTTATGCCGTTGTCAGCATAAGGCCCATTCACAGAGCAGTGCCGACGGAGGACACGTGTGTCCTGCACTCAGGATGCCGTGGCACCGGTGCTTGAGGATGTTCTCGGCAGGAACACGGTGCACTGTGTTGCAACGGGCACAGAGAGCTCCTAAGTTTAGGGGGAATCTACGAAGGCAGACCCTCTATCCGCTTCTGTACAGCTTCTCCCCCTCCAGGGCTGGTGGGACTCCATTTCCCAGGATACAGAGCGCCTTCTCAGCCAGACCTTGAACTTCTGGCCTGTCACCTCAGCATTTCGGAAGCTGAGGCAGGAGGATCAAGGTTCAAGGACTTGGGCCAGGAAGATGGCTCAGAGGGTAAAGTGTGTGCTGTGAAGCTTGACCAGCTGAGTTTATCCCTAGGACCCTCATGGTAAAAGAGCTGACTCCCCAAGTTGTCCTCTGACCTCCACATATGCGCCTTGTCGTGTACACACCTTCCTACACCCCATAAAATCAGTAAGTCAACATAGTAAAAAGCTCAAGGCCGGGGCTGGAGAGATGGCTGAGGGTTCAATTCCCAGCACCCATATGGTGGCTCACTACCGTACAACTCCAGTTCCAGAGACTCTGACACCCTCACATAGACACACATGCAGGCAAAACACCAATGCACAGCAATGAATGAATGAATGAATGAATGAATGAACAGCTTACACAGCAAGCTGATTCCAACCTAGCAGCTTAGTGGGAACCTGTCTTGAAGTAAGGGGCTTGAGGTGTAGCTCAAAAAGGACGCCTTTAATCCCAGCGCTCAGGAGGCAGAAGCAGGTGGGTCTCTGTGAGTTCAAGGCCAGCCTGGTCTACAAAGAGAGTCTAGGACAGCCAGGGCTACTAACAGAAAAACCCTGTCTCCCTCATCCAAAAAAAAAAATCCATTTTAGGCTGAGCGCTGTCCAGGAGGGCTGGGGTAGAGGGTTAGCAACCAGCATTCAAGAAGGTGGCTGCTGGGGTGAGACTGTGAGAGGCTCTGGCTTATCCCCAAGGTCCTGCTCTAGGCATACAGGCCTCTGTGGGCAGCTCTCACCTATGCAGCGTGTGCTATCCCTGGTCACCACTCCCTCTCCCCAGAGCGGGAGCCCCGAGCCCACCTGCTCACCTGAACAGCACGCCTTTGATGACCTGCCAGGCGTTGGGGGCTGGCTGGGGTGGGGGGTTCTGAGGCTGGGTCTCGGCCGGCGTGTCCCTCCCAATGCTGCCATTGCTGGTCACCTGCGGGGAGAACAGAGAGCATAGGGTGAGGGGGTGCTCTGAGTTTTAGTGGCTGAGCACACAGGGGCTTTGCCAATCTTCAGGGAAGGCACAAGCAGGAGTGCCCAGGCAGGAGGGCTCAAGAGGAAACGGTTCCCCCATGGTACCTGTGCTGGGGGACAGTCCTGAGCTGCCATCCAGTCCACGGGGACCTGTCTATCAGCACCAACCCACAGTGGGCAGCAGTGAGAAGTAGGTGCTCAGAGGGAACCTGTGGCCAGGCCTGGCACTCAAGGGCTGAGAGTTAAATCACAGTACACTGGGGCAGGGAGCCAGCAGCTAAGGGACAGCTGAGTGCTGTCTGTAGAGGGCTGTCCCAGGGCTCTGCAGCTGGCATTAGGAGAGGTGGCTACCATGGAAGGCTGGGACTGATCACAAGGTCCTTCCCTGACCATGAGGGCCCCGAGGCCCCGCTCTCCAGCTCTCCAGCTCTCCAGCGGCAGTCCAGCATGGAGACAGACGGGTCAGAACCTCGCTCACCACTGTGAGCTGGTATACAAACATGCACCCCGTGCACCCTGCCTGGTACCAGGCTCTGAATCACTGCACTCTGCAACTCAGCAAACAAAGGCTCAGAGAAGCTAAGACACTCGGCTGAATTACTCAGGAGCAAGACACCAAGGACAAAGGATCAGGTGGGGTTCCCATGGTAAGAATCCTCTTCTACCAGGCAGAGCGGCACGTGCCTACAATCTCTGCACCTGAGAGGGGAAAGCTGGAGGACCAAGGTTCAAAGCCAACCCAGGCTGTCGCAAAACAGCAGAGACACTGACAGCTAGGTGAGAGAGAGTCCAGGGCAGGGTCATTTTGGAAGCTTCTCTTTAGACACTGCTGGGTCCCTAGTCCTGTGCTAGTCTGCCCTAGCAGCTGTCCCATCCCATTAGCCTTCAAAAGCTAGGACCTGAGGGCTGCAGTAGTAAGCTCAGTAGGTCAGAGCACGGGCTGCTCTTCCTGAGTTCAGTTCCCAGCACCCACACGGTGGCTGCCAAACACCCGGAACTCCAGTTCCAAGGGATCCAATACCCATTTCTGACCTCCACAGGCTCTAGGCACGAAAGCAGCACACACACACAGATGGAGGCAAAACCCTCATACGCATAAAGCAAAATAAATCAGCCTTTGTGGTTGTTGTTGTTGTTTTTCGAGAAAAGGTTTCTCTGTGTAGCCCTGACTGTCCTGGACTCCCTTTGTAGGCCAGGCTGGCCTCGAACTCACAGCGATCCACCTGCCTCTGCCTTCCGAGTGCTGGGATTAAACGTGTGCGCCACCATGCCTGGCATAAATTAGCCTTTTTAAAAAAGGGGTCTGCACTACCGTGGCCATGGCGGAGAATCAGCACCGGATCCACACTTGTGAAGTCAGCACACACACGACCTCCCTGTTCCTGGCCCATCCACACCCACTACCCCCAGGCTCCACTGCCCAGTCCTCCCCACCAGGGCCCTGTACTTCAGCCCCCAACATCTTTTCTCATCACCTCACTGTAGGGAACAGAGCAACCTTGGAGCAGGGCAGGTGTCACTTGCTTCCTCTTGTCCCAATACCAGCAAGGGGAGGGCCCTGTGGCCTCAGCTGCAGTCCTTCCCCCATGGTTCTGGCCTGAGACACATTAGGCATGTCACTCCTTCTACCCTGATGACAGACTTTTAAAATACCGGTACAGGGAGGCGGGCGTGGTGCCACACAACCTTAATCCCAGTACTCAGGAGACAGAGGCAGGCAGATCTCTGAGTTCGAGGCCAGTCTGGTCTACAGGAGTCCAGGACAGCCAGAGCTCTGTGTAACAGATAGAGAGAGATAGAGAGATAGAGAGATAGAGATAGAGAGAGAGAGAGAGAGAGAGAGAGAGAGAGAGAGAGAGAGAGAGAGAGAGAGAAATGAACTGGAGAGATGGCTCAGAGGTTAAAAGCACTGTCTGTTCTTCCAGAGGTCCTGAGTTCAATTCCCACAACCACATGGTGGCTCACAGCCATCTATACTGGAATCTGATGCCCTCTTCTGGCCTGCAGGTGTATGTGCAGATGGAGCAGTCATACATAAATAAAATCTTTTGAGTGAGTGAGTGAAGAGAGAAAGAAAATATTGGTACAGGGTGAACAGAAATGTTCTCCTCGGGCTGGAGAGATGGCTCAGGGGTTAAGAGCACTGTCTGATCTTCCAAAGGTCCTGAGTTCAATTCCCAGCAACCACATAGTGGCTCACAACCATTTATAATGAGGTCTGGTGCCCTCTTCTGGCATGCAGACATACATGCAAACAGAACACTGTACACACAATAAATAAATATTTAAAAAAAAAAAAAAAAAGAAATGTTCTCCTCTGAGATGGGTGTGGTGGTGCACGCCTTTAGTCCCAGCGCTCGGGAGGCAGAGGCAGGCGGATCGCTGTGAGTTCAAGGCCAGCCTCGTCTAAAAAGCGAGTCCAGGACAGCCAAGGCTACACAGAGAAACCCTGTGCCAAAAAACTCCCTCTCCTCCACGGCTTCTCAGGACTGTTCTACATACCTACTGTGCGCCGGGCCCTGAGTTAGGTGGCAGCCACTAAGCTCAGGAACTTGATGGTCCAGGCTGCAGCATTAAGAGGAAACACCCCGCAGAACAGCACAGTAAAGAAGCCACGCACAGGGCACACAGGAGGGCGAGGGGAGAGAATAAGACCAAAAGGACCGGGGGACCCACCGACCGAGCAACGGGGGCCGACCCACGCCGCGACCACCAGCCGACCACCAGCCACCAGCAGCCGACCAGCCACCAACCAGCGACCGACCAGCAGCCGACCAGCGCCGACACGACCACCGCAGCCGACCACCAGCCGACCACCAGCCGACCAGCGACCGACCAGCAGCCGACCACCAGCCGACCAGCGACCGACCAGCAGCCGACCAGCAGCCGACCCCACCGGACCAGCGACCAACAGCAGCCGACCACCAGTCCGACCAGCGACCAACCACCAGCCGACCAGCGACCAACCAGCAGCCGACCAGGACCAACCCAGCCGGATCCATCGACAACCAGCAGCCGACCACCAGCGACCAGCGACCAACCACCAGCCGACCAGACCAACCACCAGCCCCAGCGACCAACCAGCCGCCACCACCAGCCGACCAGGACCGACCAGCAGCCGACAGCGCCGACCACCAGCCGACCAGCGACCAACCAGCAGCCGACCAGCAGCCGACCAGCGACCAACCAGGCAGCCGACCAGCAGCCGCCCACAGCCGACCAGCGACCAAACCGCAGCCGACCCCAGCCGACCAGCGACCAACCACCTAGCGATCCGCAGCCGCCCAGCGACCAACCAGCTCCGACCAGCGCCGACCAGCGACCAACCAGCAGCCGACCACCAGCCGACCAGCGACCAACCACCAGCCGACCAGCGACCAACCAGCAGCCGACCAGCGACCAACCAGCAGCGACAGCGACCATAAACCAGCAGCCGACCAGCGACCAACCACCAGCCGACCAGCGACCAACCACCAGCCGACCAGCGACCAACCACCAGCCGACCAGCGACCAACCAGCAGCCGACCAGCGACCAACCACCGCCGACCAGCGACCAACCACCAGCCGACAGCGACCGACCAGCAGCCGACCAGCGACCAACCACCCGCCGACCAGCGACCAACCAGCAGCCGACCAGCGACCAACCACCAGCCGACCAGCGACCAACCAGCAGCCGACCGCGACCAACCAGCAGCCGCCCAGCGACCAACCACCAGCCGACCACGACCAACCGCAGCCGACCAGCAGCCGACCAGCGACCAACCAGCAGCCGACCAGCGACCGACCAGCAGCCTGACCAGCGACCAACCAGCAGCCGACCAGCAGCCGATCCAGCGACCAACCAGCTAGCCGACCAGACGACAGCAGCCGACCAGCGACCAACCAGCAGCCGACCAGCGACCGACCAGGCAGCCGACCAGCGACCAACAGCAGCCGACCAGCAGCCGACCAGCGACCAACCAGCAGCCGAGCCAGCGACCGACCAGCAGCCGACCAGCGACCAACAGCGCCCGACCAGCGACCAACCAGCAGCCGACCAGCGACCAACCAGCAGCCCGACCAGCGACCGACCAGCAGCCGACCAGCGACCAACCAGCAGCCGACCAGCGACCAACCAGCAGCCGACCAGCACCGACCAGCGACCAACCAGCAGCCGACCAGCGACCAACCAGCAGCCGACCAGCGACCGACCCAGCAGCCGACCAGCGACCAACCCAGCAGCCGCCAGGACCGACCAAGCGCCGCCCAGCGACCAACCAGCACGACAGCGACCAGCAGCCGACCAGCGACCAACCAGCAGCGACCAGCGACCAACCACCAGCCGACCAGCGCCAACCACCAGCCGCCCAGCGAGCAACCAGCAGCCGACCACCAGCCGCCCAGCGACCAACCACAGCCGACCAGCGACCACCATCAGCCGACCAGAGCCGACCAGCGACCAACCAGCAGCCGACCAGCGACCGACCAGCAGCCGACCAGCGACCAACCAGCAGCCGACCAGCGACCACCAGCAGCCGACCAGCGACCAACCAGCAGCCGACCAGCGACCGACCAGCAGCCGACCAGCGACCAACCAGGCAGCCTACCAGCGACCAACCAGCAGCCGACCAGCAGCCGACCAGCGACCAACCCAGCAGCCGACCAGCGACCCCCAGCAGCCGACCAGCGACCAACCAGCCAGCCGACCAGCGACCAACCAGCAGCCGACCAGCGACCGACCACAGCCGACCAGCGACAAACCAGCAGCCGACCAGCGACCGACCAGAGCCGACCAGCGACCGACCAGCAGCCGACCAGCGACCAACCAGCCGACCGCAGCCGACCAGCGACCAACCAGCAGCCGACCAGCGACCGACAGCAGCCGACCAGCGACCAACAGCGCCGACCACGGACCAACCATCAGCCGACCAGCGACCAACCAGCAGCCGACCAGCGACCAAACCACCAGCCGACCAGCGACCAACCCCCGCCGACCAGCGACCAACCACCAGCCGACCACCAGCCGACCAGCGACCGACCAGCAGCCGACACCAGCCGACCAGCGACCAACCACGCAGCCGACCAGCGACCAAACCAGCAGCCGACCAGCGACCAACCACTCAGCCGACCAGCGACCATACCAGCAGCCGACCACCAGCCGACCAGCAGCCGACCAGCGACCAACCACCAGCCGACCAGCGACCAACCAGCAGCCGACCACCAGCCGACCAGCGACCAACCACCAGCCGACCAGCTGACCAACCACCAGCCGACCAGCGACCAACCAGCAGCCGACCAGCGACCACCAGCAGCCGACCAGCGACCGACCAGCAGCCGATCCCAGCGACCAACCAGCAGCGACCAGCGACCAACCAGCAGGCCTGACCAGCGACAACCCCCTCCGACCAGCGACCAACCGCAGCCGACCAGCAGCCGACCAGCGACCAACCAGCAGCCGACCAGGACCGACCAGCAGCCGACCAGCGACCAACCAGCAGCCGACCAGCGACCAACCACCAGCCGACCAGCGACCAACCACCAGCCGACCAGCGACCAACCAGGCCCGACCAGCAGGCCGAGCAGCGACCAACCAGCAGCGACCAGCGACCACTCCACCCAGCCGACAGCGACCAACCAGCAGCCGACCAGCAGCCGACCCAGCGACCAACCAGCAGCCGACCAGCGACCAACCACCAGCCGACCAGCGACCAACCCCATCCGACCAGCGACCACCCAGCAGCCGACCAGCGACCGACCAGCAGCGACCAGCGACCAACCAGCAGCCGACCAGACCAACCACCAGCCGACAGCGACCAACCACCAGCCGACCAGCGACCAACCAGCAGCCGACCAGACCAACCAGCAGCCGACCAGCACCAACCAGCAGCCGACCAGCGACCAACCAGCAGCCGACCAGCGACCAACCAGCAGCCGACCAGCGACCGACTCACCAGCCGACCAGGCGACCAACCACCAGCCGACCAGCGACCAACCAGCAGCCGACCAGCGACCACCAGCAGCCGACCAGCGACCAACCAGCAGCCGACCACCAGCCGACCAGCGACCAACCACCAGCCGACCAGCGACCAACCAGCAGCCGACCAGCGACCAACCACCAGCCGACCAGCGACCAACCAGCAGCCGACAGCGACCAACCAGCAGCCGACCAGCGACCGACCACCAGCCGACAGCGACCGACCCCACCGACCAGCGACCACCCCTCAGCGAGCCGCGACCGACCACCAGCGACCAGCGACCGACCACCAGCCGACCAGCGACCAACCACAGCCGACCAGCGACCAACCAGCAGCCGACCACCAGCGACCAGCGACCAACCAGCAGCCGACCAGCCGACCAGCGACCAACCAGCGCCACCAGCGACCAACCACCAGCCGACCAGCGACCAACCCAGCAGCCGACCACCAGCCGACCAGCGACCAACACCAGCCGACCAGCGACCAACCAGCAGCGACCAGCGACCAACCAGCAGCCGACCAGCGACCAACCACCAGCCGCCAGCGACCAACCACCAGCCGACAGCGACCAACCAGCAGCCGACCAGCGGACCAACCAGCAGCCGACCAGCGACCAACCACCAGCCGACCAGCGCCAACCAGCAGCCGACCAGCGACCAACCAGCAGCCGACCAGGACCACCAAGCCGACCAGCAGCCGACCAGCGACAACCAGCAGCCGACCAGCGACCAACCAGCAGCCGACAGCGACCAACCAGCCGACCAGCGACCAACCAGCAGCCGACCAGCAGCCGACCAGGCGACCGACCAGCAGCCGACCAGCGACCGACCAGCAGCCGACCAGCGACCGCCTAGAGACCGACCAGCAGCGACCACCAGCCGACCAGCGACCAACCAGCAGCCGACCAGCGACCAACCAGCAGCCGACCAGGACCAACCACCAGCCGACCAGCGACCAACCACCAGCCGACCAGCGACCAACCAGCAGCCGACCAGCGACAACCAGCAGCCTACCAGCGACCCAACCACAGCCGACCAGCGACCAACCAGCAGCCGACCAGCGGACCAACCAGCAGCCGACCAGCGACCAACCAGCAGCCGACCAGCGACCGCCCCAGCAGACCAGCGACCAACCAGCAGCCGACCAGCGGACCAACCACCAGCCGACCAGCGACCAACAGCAGCCACCAGGCGACCAACCAGCAGCGACCAGCGACCAACCAGCAGCCGACCACCAGCCGACCAGCGACCACCACCAGCGACCAGCGACCCAACCAGCAGCCGACCAGGACCAACCACCAGCCGACCAGCGACCAACCAGCAGCCGACCAGCGACCAACCAGCAGCCGACCAGCGACCGACCACCAGCGACCAGCGACCGCCGACCACCAGCTCGACCAGCGACCAACCAGCAGCGACCAGCGACCGACCACCAGCCGACCAGCGACCGACCACAGCCGACCAGCGACCAACCACCAGCCGACCAGCGACCAACCAGCAGCCGACCACCAGCCGACCAGCGCCCAACCAGCAGCCGACCACCAGCCGACCAGCGACCAACCAGCAGCCGACCGCACCAACCACCAGCCGACCAGCGACCAACCAGCGCCGACCACCAGCCGACCAGCGACCAACCACCAGCCCAGCGACCAACCAGCAGCCGACCAGCGACCAACCAGCAGCCGACCAGCGACCAACACAGCCGACCAGCGACCAACCACCAGCCGACCACGACCAACCAGCAGCCGACCAGCGACCAACCAGCCTACCATCGACCAACCACCATCCGACCAGCGACCAACCAGCAGCCGACCATCTACCACCATCAGCCTACCATCTACCACCACAGCCCCATCTACCTACCAGCATCTACCCACCAACCATCATCCGACCAGCGACCAACCCATCCTACCATCGACCAACCAGCATCACCGCTACCACCACATCCTACCATCATCCTACCATCTACCAACCATCATCCTACCATCTACCAACCATCATCCTACCATCTACCTACCATCTACCAACCATCTACCTACCATCATCCTACCATCTACCAACCACCATCCTACCATCTACCTACCACCATCCTACCATCTACCAACCACCATCCTACCATCTACCAACCACCATCCTACCATCATCCTACCATCTACCAACCATCATCCTACCATCTACCTACCTAATTTTGTTTGTTTGTTTGTTTTCAAGACAGCATTTCTCTGTGTAGCCTTAGCTGTCCTGGAACTCCCTCTGTAGACCAGGCTGGCCTCGAACTCACAGAGATCCACCTGCCTCTGCCTCCCGAGTGCTGGGACTACAGGCGTGCGCCCCATCACGCCCGGCTCTGCTTTTTTTTAAGGTAAACATCCAGGCCGTGTCCCAGTCACTGCCCAGCCCTTCCTGTGGCACACTCAATGTTCTTCCTAAAGTAAGGACATAAGATAAATAGAAATATGTTCTGGAGAAATAAACAAGTGACAGCCGCCAGGACAAAAAGCAGAATCCACCCAGACTGGGCTGACACCTCAGTGAGGCTCTCAGGCTGGGACAGAGAACATGCAGGAAAAGGTGTTTTAGTGGTGGGGGAAGGTATGAGGGCCAGCAGGCCTGTCCAGGTACAAGGTCCCTACTCTGAGGCAGCTGAGGTCTGTAGGTCCAGAGTCAGGAACAGAGGCGGGCATCAGGGCTGGTCTGAAGCCTGGCTGCTTCCAGGTCTCCCCCCCCCCCCGGCCCCCCGCCCCGCCCCCAGTGACGGGCAATCCAGCGGCGGAAGCCTCCCACAGACAAGCAGAGCAAACCCGTGAGGGCTGCCTCACAGCCAGGAGCACGGCCAGTCAGAAAGCCCCTCCCAGGGCTGCTGAGGTGTGAGGACACTGGGGCTACATGAGGGTGTGTGCCGGCGGGGGGGAGGGGGCACAGCTCAGTACTCCCAGAATTCAGGATACACCACACCCAGGGTCCCTTCCTCAGTACTGGGGGACAAGATAGGGTCCTGAGTCAGGAGAGAGGAAAACCTATGGACGCTCACAACTATCTGTAGCCCAGCTGCAGGCGTCTGATGCCCACTCTGCCCACATGTACCAGGCATGCGTGTGATGCACACCACACGTTTGGGCAAATACTCATATGTAAGAAATGAAGGAAACAAACACTTGTCTTTTTCCTCTTAATGTTTCTTTTATTGGGAGTCAGGGCATAAGCCCCAGCATGTGTGGGGGTCAGGGGAGAATTTGTGGGAGTTGGTTCTGTACTTTTGCCAGGTGGGTTCCTGGGATCAAGTCAGGTGTTCAGCACTAGGGATGTGCACCTTTGCCCACTGCCCCATCTCACTGGGCCCTAAACCGTTTTCATGTACGAATGGGCAAGAGTAACAAGTGCCCTTTGAGGAATATTTTTAGGTGTATGTTTTCCCTACACGTAGTCTGTGCACCATGGGCAAGCCCAGTGTCTGAAGAGGCCGTGTGCGGTCATCCGAGCCTCAGGAACTGACTGGAGTCACAGAGGATTACAAACCACCGCGTGAGTACTGGGAATCAAATCTGGAAGAGCAGCTGGCGCTAACTGCTAAGCTATCCAAAGATTCTACCTGTCTGTCTGTCTGTGTATCTATCTACCATGTATCTATCATGTATGTACGTATGTATGTATGTATCTATCTACTTACTTACCTACCTACCTACATCTTGTTTGAGTTTTGTTTGTTTTTCAGACAGGGTCTACAGAGCCCTGACTGTCCTGGAACTCACAGAGATCCTCCTGTCTCTGCCTATCAAATGCTAGGATTAAAGGCGTGTGCCACCGCTGCCCAGCCTTTTTAGTTAGTTTTAATTGTGTGCAGGCACACAGTGAATGCATTAGAGTGCAGGTGCCTCTGGAGGCCAGAAGAGGTTGCTGAGCCCGAGCTGGAGTGATGGGCGGTTACTTGTGAGCTGCCCAGTGTGGGTGACAGGGACTGAACTACTGTCTCCTGCAAGGGCAGTACAGCCTCCTAATGGCTGAGCCAGCTCTCCAGCCCCTGGGGGCAAAAAAAAAAAAAAAAAAAAAAAAATGTTTAGGAGCTGATGTGATAGCCTGGTCCTGCAGTCCCAGCATTCAAGAGACAGACAGGGCAGATCTCCATGGGTTTAGCACCAACCTGACTACATGTCAGATCCCTGCAGCTGGGGTGTGCACCACACACATGCCTGGTACAAGCGGGCAGAGTAGGCATCAGACAGACCCTGTCTCAAAGAAGTAAATACTAAATACGAAACAACAAAAAAAATATCATTCAAAGCCGGGCGTGGTGGCGCACGCCTTTAATCCCAGCACTCGGGAGGCAGAGGCAGGCGGATCGCTGTGAGTTCAAAGCCAGCCTGGTCTACAAAGTGAGTCCAGGATGGCCAAGGCTACACAGAGAAACCCTGTCTCAAAAAAACCAAACAAAAAAAAAAAAACAAAAAAAATATCATTCTTTTGCCTCTGTATGGTGCACGTGTACGCTCCATCATGTGTGCAGAGTTCGGAGAACAACTCCACATAGTTTTACCTCAACCAGGGACCAAACTCAGGTTGTCAGGCTCCTGTGGCTGGTTCATCTCAGCAGCCTCCCCGGCCCGTGTCTTCAGTGGCATCTGAGGCAGGTGTGGCGGTGCACACCTGTGATACCAACTGGCTGGTGGCGCACGCCTGTAATCCCAACACTTGGGAGGCAGAGGCAGCTGGATCTCTGTGAGTTCAAGGTCAGCCTGGTTACAGAGTGAGTTCCAGAGCATGAGAGCTATATAAGAGACCCTGTCTCGACACACACACACACACACACACACACACACACACACACCGATGAACAGGACTAGAGAGAGGAGTGAGCAGTTATGAGCATTGCTGCTCCTGCAGAGGACCAGAGTTTGGCTCCCAGCAAACACACAATGGCTCAAAACTGTCTATAGCCGGTTCCAGGAGATGTGACCGCTGCAGGCATCAGGCAAACATGTGACACACATGCACACATGTATGCAAAATACTCATACACATAAAATAAATCAAAAAAGCAAAACAGCAGCTTCTTCCCAGACTGCTTCCTGTCACATCCTCCTAAGCAATACAACAGCTGCTTCCCCGAAAGGATGGGAGGTGGGGCACGCAGGTGACATGCAAACGGTACTCCACAGGAGGGACTTGGGCATCTGAGATTTTGAAAGTGACGAAGGGAATCCTGAAACCAGTCCCCAGGAACAAATCTGCCAATGCTGAACCGTGGACTCGCATTACAGAGTGCACCAAGAGCGACTGCATTCTGCACTGGCACCACACAATGTGAAGGTGTTTAAGTTAAACCCCAACACCGAGGTAAGCCTCCTGCGGCTCCCCTGCTTCAGAGTCAAGGCCAAGTCCTCACCAGAGCCTGGCACGCCATACCTCCCCACTCCACTGTTCTCTCTCTACCCTGTCACCCATTTGGTTTGGCCACAATGCTTACCCCACCTAATGCCCCTCCTCACACCAGATGTCTTCTACCTCAGGGCCTTTGCACAGGCGAGTCCCATTACATCCACGGTCTTTCCTTTACATGGCTGTGGCTCCCTCCTTTTCCTCCTTCAGGCCTCCTCTGCGATGTCTTCCCCAGGACCCTATCAGAATGGCAGCTCTTCCACCTCCCCACCACTCACTCCTTACACACGCCAGCTAGGTATCTGTCCAAGTCTCTGCCATCTACGGTCAGGCATATTTTTGTTCCGTGCCCCCATCCACGCTTCCCCACCTCCTACTGGGCACAGGAGGCCCAAGAATGCAGAGCCTGTTCTACCCACCACATGTATCCGCTGAGGGGATGAGCGGCTGGGCTACCCTAAAGAGGAGCAGCCAGTGTGACACAGGTGAGGGACAGCAGGCCAGGGAGGGCAGCAGAGAACGCAAGTGCAGTAGGGAGGCCAGCTCAGCTCCTGCCTGCTCTGGGCTCTGTTTGCTTGAGCGCGAAGACCACCCCCTCCAGGAACATCCAGCAGCCTGGCAGGCAGCTATGGCCACTTACAGGGCCACATCCTCAAGAACTGTTCAGCTCTACCACAGCCACCTCAGACTCTATGTCAGCCTGGCCTCTGGGTCAACACTCATTCACTGCTGGGGAGGCGAGTCAGTGTAGAACACCTGCCAGAGATGGGCTGGGGTGAAGCTCTGTGTGGAGGGCTTGCTAGGGGTGCAGGAATCCCGGGTGTGACTGCCTATACAATTAATAAAACAGAGGAAAAACATACTTCCCCCTATAGCTGGGTGTGGCGGAGCCTGCCTGTGATGCCAGCACTGAGGGAGGCAGAGGCAGGAGGGTCTCTGTGAGTTCGAGGCCAGCCTGGTCTACAAAGAAAGTCCAGGACAGTCAAGGCTACACAGAGAAATCCTGTCTCAAAAAACAAAACAAAACAAAACAAAAACAAAAACAAAAAAGAAAAGAAAACAATTAGAGGCTGGGCATACAGTGCACGCCTTTAATCCCAGTACTCTGAGAGGCAGAGGCAGGTGGATCTCTGAGTTCCAAGACTATACAGTAAAACCCTGTCTTGAAAAACAAAACAAAACCGGAACCAAACGAAGGAAAAAAGTTTAAGCCTGGGTTATAATGGGCACACCTGTAATTTCGGCACTTGGAGAGACAGAGGCAGGGAGAACACTATGAGTTCCAGACCAGCCAGGGCTACACAGTAAGACTGTCTCAATAAATAAATAGATAAATAGATAAATACATAGATAAAAAGAAAAGAAGAAGAAAGAAAGAAAGTCTAGTCTAGTATGAAGAAAACAGTTCGTGCCAGGTCTTGATGTGCTTAAAAAAAAAAAAAAAGTGTGTACTTTATCCTAAAGGCCAAAGGAAGAGCATTAAAACTTGTCAAGCATGAGCTAGATTAGTGGTGCCATGTGGCTGTCATGCCAGCACTTAGGACGCTAAAGCAGAGGGGCCCCTATGAGGCTGAACCTCACAGAACAGAGACGGGAACCAGAGAGGCTCCACATGTGTCTGGGAAAGTCTTGGTCTCTCATGCCACCCACACACAATCCTCAACAGAAATTTAAAAGAGCTAGGAGCACACTGATGAGGGCAACGGATCAGAAGAAGTCCCAGCACACCCAGCCAGTGTAGTCATTCCAGCACGGACAGACCCAACAATCTCCTGAGCTGCCTGCACCCCAGGTCTGATTGGAAATGCCAGAAAGACAGAGTCCAGATATGTGGGTTCTACCTCACCTCCGGAGCCTGGTCTCTTTTCCCAAGTGAGTGCACCTACCCCGGCTTAGAGATCCTGCAGGCCCCTAATCCTGACTTCTGTCACTCCCCTGTCTGTTTACAATACAGTCTCCTCTTGCATTCCCCTGACTGCAGGGACATGGTTTAGGGCCATCTTCACAGCCCACGGGGCTGACCCTCCCACCCAATTCCTCCCTTAACCACTGGGGCAATAAAGACCCAGAGAGAGAAAAACTCGTCCAAGGTCACATCCACTCAGCTTCATGCACCCCCTGCTCCCAGTCGGTACTGCTCACCCCTGAGCTGCCTCCTACAAGTCAGTGACATCCCAGTGGGTGGGTCGACAGCACCTTGCTGTCACTCCATCAATTTCCCCCAGAAGCCTGCACGGTGTGCCAGAGTGAACTGGTGTGCTCTGAGGTCTCAGTTTAATTTGGGTGCTAAAGGGTTTCGAAGGCAGGCACATCGGGACCAATTTCTCCACCTGCCATGGCTAAAAGCGCCACGTCAGTCCATGGAGCGGATTTCAAAGTTAACCTGGGTGACCTTCTACAAGCATCTTCGGCTTGCTGTCCCTCGGACCCTCGTCTGTAAAATGGGTCTGGCGGCCTCCGCAGCCCATGCCCTTTACCCACCATAATAACCGTATTTCCCCGGAGCTAGAAAACTCCCAATTTTAAGCAACCACTGCTCCGTGTCTCAGGCACTGCGGAGCAGACCTGGAACACCAGATCTCTCTAGGAATTGGTACTGGAACCTGGAGTCGCACAGTCGAGAACCTGGGGCGCCTAAGTCACCTCCCCTTCCCTGCCACACTCTGTCCTCAGCTCGAGCAGAGAGTCTGCGGGACGGACGGCGCGAGCCTGCAGCCAACCCTGTGCGCGCAACAGGACGGGGTTCCCGCCACCGTCCGGCCTCCTGGGCAGCCGGGCGCCGCCTGGGCCCAATAGTCAAGGTCCCTGTGGGGCACGGAGCCCCCCCGGTGCACACGATTCCTCCAAAAAGGACAGGACACTGCGGGCGGGAGTGCTCCCCCCACTCCGCTGCGGAAGGGCCCCCCTCAGGCACCTCTCGGCCTCCGTACCTGACCAGAGCTGCCTCCCCCGGCCGCCACCACGGCGCTGCCGGCCCCGTCCGCCTCCTGCGCCGCCGCCATCTTCCCGCTCCGGGTCCCCGCCCCCGCCGCCAGCCCCGCCCCGTCCCCGACGGCGCCAGCTCGATCGCGCGAGATTTCACACTCGGCCCGCCCCCCCTCGTCCCCCCCGGCCAGGCTACCAAGTCCGAACGGGACGCCTCTAGCCACGCCCTTTTAGGAAGCCCGACCCGGCCACCGTACTCCACTTCCGCCCTTTTCCACCGCAAAGCTGTTTGTTTTCAATGTAGCCGGAAGCGGCTTCTCCGAGTGCTTGAACTTTCTAGTCTAAAAATGCTCTTTTTCAGAGGTTCTATTATGTTTTTTTTCGAGACAGGGTTCTCTGCAGAGGTTCTATTTTTTTTGTTTTGTTTTTTTTTTTTGAGACAGGGTTTCTCTGTGTAGCCTTGGCTGTCCTGGACCCGCTTTGTAGACCAGGCTGGCCTCGAACTCACAGCGATCCACCTGCCTCTGGTTCTTTTTTTTTTTTTTTTTTTTTTTTTTTTTTACGCTCCGCCAAGTCGGCAGGTTCTCTCGGACTGTATGGTCGTTCCGAGCAATTCTGCTCCCATTTCGGCTCGCCGTCTCTTCGCCGGGTTTTACAGTAGCTGGTTCCTGAGCTTTTCGGCCACCGTAGCGATTCGCGGCAACGCGCTGGAGCCACGCCCCCTCTTGAGCGGAAGGCCCCTCTCCGGTCCGCGCCGGGGTCGGACTCACCGCGGTGGTCATTGCCCTGTGCGTTTCGCTTCTGATGGCGTTTTTCTTTTTCTTTTTCTTTTTTTTTGGTTTTTCGAGACAGGGTCTCTCTGTGTAGCCTTGGCTGTCCTGGACTCGCTTTGTAGACCAGGCTGGCCTCGAACTCACAGCGATCCGCCTGCCTCTGCCTCCCAAGTGCTGGGATTAAAGGCGTGCGCCACCACACCCGGCCCCTGATGGCGTTTTTCTTGCTCCATCATCGGTCCCCACTGAGGCTGTCGTCTCTCTCGGTGCATTCAAAGGCCGTGTTTCACCGTTCTTACGGACGCCACAGCTGGAAATGGGAAAGTCTCTGGAAAGGATTGTTAGACCGTAAATCAAGGACTGCGTGTGTGTCGGGCGCTCGCCTTTAGTCCCAGCACTAGGGAGGCAGAAGCAAGTCGATCTTTTGAGGTCAAGGCCAACCTGGGCTGCATAAAACTACACCCTGTTTCAATCAGTAGTTGTGACCTGCCCAACGGGAGGGCTGGCCCTCTGGAAACAACTCCTCTTATATGGCCCCACCAAATCATCCTTAAAAAAAAAAAAAAAATTAGAGCCCGGCGTGGTGGCGCACGCCTTTAATCCCAGCACTCGGGAGGCAGAGGCAGGCGGATCGCTGTGAGTTCGAGGCCAGCCTGGTCTACAAAGTGAGTCCAGGACGGCCAAGGCTACACAGAGAAACCCTGTCTCGAAAAACCAAAAAAAAAAAAAAAAAAAAATTAGATTCATTATTTTATCTACGGATGTGCACCATCTCTACGCCTAGTGCCCTTGAAGGCCAGAAGAGGGCGCCAGGTCCCTGGAACTGGAGTGGCCATGCAGCTGCTGCTTATGGAACTCAGGTGCTCTGGAAGGCGCCCTGAGCCATCTATGTAAGACCAAGTCAAACATCTTTAACATAAGGGCCTGGAGAGATGGCTCAGCGGCCGAGAGCACTGACTTTTCTTCCAGAGGACCCATTCCAAGCGCCCACATGGCAGCTCACAATGGCCTATAACTCCAGTACCAGGAAGCCAACACTCTCACACAGACAGACACGCAGGCAAAACTGGTAGTGCGTAGTTTTTGTTCTGTTTTCTTTAGGGTTCCTTAATGCCTCTACCTTTCTTCCAACACCCCAACACCAGGTAGGGAAGAAAGAAGGTTCGTGGGGAGGGGTTCTCATTCTCCTTAGCTACTTCCTGCTAATAAGGGTCATTGGGTTCCTTAGGGCAAGTCCAGTCTTCGTTTCAAGAAATCTCTTCCAAGAAGAGACTTGATACCCTGTGATCATCTACAGGGGGAGGAGGTCCCCCTCAGTCACAGTCATAGGGGAGGGGAATAGGGTGAAAGTGGGAGGGAGGAATGGGAGGATAGAAGGGATGGGATAACAATTGAGATGTAATATGAATGAATTAACAAATAAATAAATTTATTTTTAAAAAAAAGATGTCTCTTGCCGGGCGGTGGTGGCGCACGCCTTTAATCCCAGAAATCGGGAGGCAGAGGCAGGTGGATCCCTGTGAGTTCGAGGCCAGCCTGGTCTACAGTGCGAGTCCAGGACAGCCAAGGTTACACAGAGAAACCCTGTCTCGAAAAAACAAAACAAAACAAAATAATAACAATAAAAGAGATCGCCAACTTCTTCTCAAACTGCATCATCAGCACCAAGGGAGCAGAGGGGAACGGAGCATCAGCAACCTTCTTCATTGGAGCCCCACACCCTCCCCTCAGCTCTGGCATTTATCTCCTCTCCAGAGTCCTCAGAACTGAACTATTTGCAGCTGGTAAAGGGCGCCTCCCAGAGACCACATGAGGCAAATAGCTGCTGTGGACAGTCTGAATCAGCCCATATCCCACAACTGGGATTAAAATAAAAACATGTTTCTATAATATAACTGAGTTTTTAAAGACACCAAATCTTTCCACTACACAAAACACCAATACACATAAAATAAAGATAAATAAGCCGGGTGTGGTGGTGCACACCTTTAATCCCAGCACTCGGGAGGCAGAGGCAGGTGAATTGCAGTGAGTTCGAGGCCAGCCTGGTCTACAGAGTGAGTTCCAGGACAGCCAAGGCTACACAGAGAAACCCTGTCTTGAAAAACCAAACAAACAAACAGGCTTTTCAAATGCCTTAAATCCCAGCACTCTGAAGGCAGAAGTAGGCGGATCTCTGAGTTCGAGGCTAGCCTGGTCTACTGAGTGAGTTCCAGGACAGCCAGGACTACAAAGAAACCCTGTCTGTCGGGGCGGTGGTGGCGCAAGCCTTTAGTCCCAGCACTTGGGAGACAGAGGCAGGTGGACCACTGTGAGTTCGAGGCCAGCCTGGTCTACAGTGCGAGTCCAGGACACCCAAGGTTACACAGAGACACCTTGTCTCAAAAAAACAAAAAAAGGCCAGAGAGATGGCTCAGTGGTTAAGAGCGCTGCCTGCTCTTCCAGAGGTCCTGAGTTCAATTCCCAGCAAGCACATGGTGGCTCACAACCATCTATAATGTAATCTGTTTTTGTTTTTTTTTGGGGGGGGGGGTTGAGACAGGGTCTCTGTGTAGCCCTGGCTGTCTTAGACTCGCTTTGTAGACCAGGCTGACCTCGAACTCACTGCGATCCGCCTGCCTCTGCCTCCCGAGTGCTGGGATTAAAGGCGTGCGCCACCATACCCGGCCCCTTATAATGTAATCTGATATCCTCTTCTGCAGATAAAGCACTCATATGCAATAAATAAATCTTTAAAAAAATAAAATAAAATAAACCAAATGAAAAGAAAAGAAAGAAAGAAAGAAAAGAAACCCTGTCTGGAAAAACCAACAACACAACAACAACCCCCAAAATAAACAAACCAACCCCAACAAGCACAAAGCAAAACAAAACAAAAACCATCCAGGCTGTTGTTGTTGAAACAAGTTTTCACTATGTAATGGAAGCTGGCCAGGAATTGTCAACACGCTGAGATTCCAGGTCTACTTGTGTGTGCCTCCACTCAGGGCCAGTTCAGTGCCTCACAGAACCAACCGACTCACTCTCCCCACCATTAGGGGGCACCCAACACCATCAGGCAAGAACTGTGCTTTCAGATTATTAGGGAGGGGAGACATCTTCTAAATCTGCAGGAGCCAGAGTCTCAAGGGCCAGAGTCCAAAGAGGAGAAATCCGGGGTTCAGATCACTCACTCCCTCCTTAAGAGAGGCAGAATATGGGCACCTGGACTGTGTGGTCCTAAATGGAGGTGTTTGGGGATCTGAGAAAGAAAAGGGGGGTGGCACCAGAATCTGGAGAGGTTGGGGGGGTGGCAACAGAACCTGGGGGGGGGGGGGGGGATGGCACCAGAACTGGCTGGAAGCAGAGCTGGCGTGGGCAATGGTTCCCTTTGGCTTGAGTCTGTGGGAAACACTGGACAGAGAGAGAATTGTTCCCCCTACCCCACCCCCACCCTCCCTCCCCTTCCCAGGCACTCCTAGAGTTTGGCAGGCTCAGTTCTTCCCAGGCCCTGGGGACTTGGGACACTTCCCACCGCCCCCCTCCTTCTCAGTTCTTGCTTTCTACTGGATTCACAGCTGCTCAGCCTCAGGACCTGGGAAAATTGCCCCAGGAGTATTGAAAGACGGGCTGCAAATTATTGCCAAACAGATTAGGAAAATCCAGGCCAAGGGTCCTCTGCGGGACCAACAGCGCCACCTATGGGACACAGGAGTGAGGAGCGCAGACCTATCCTCCGTCCTCACAGGAGGGTGAGGCAGGAGGACATGGGCAGGCTGCCTGTGAAACCCTCTCTTGGATTGAAAAAAAAAAAAGAGAGAACAGGGCATGGTGGTGCACACCTTTAATCCCAGCACTCGGGAGGCAGACGCAGGGGGATCGCCAGGGTTACAGAGAAACCCTGTCTGGAAAAACCCAAAAACAAAACAACAACAGCAAAAACAAATGAAACATGTGACAAAGTTATAGTAGTCAAAATGGTTTCAACTGTTGCTCTTTTTTTTTGGCAGTTTCTCTGTGTAGCCCTGGCTGTCCTGGACTCGCTTTGTAGACCAGGCTGGCCTCAAAATCAGAGATCTGCCAGCCTCTGCCTCTCAAGTGCTGGGATTACAGGCATGCAGCACCACGGCTCCAGACATGGGGTTTTTCTGTTTTGTCCCACCGGTCCTGGAATTTGATCCCAAAACAAAAAACAAAAAAAGAACCAGAAAACACATAATTCAGCTCCGAGCTGGGTTGCACCTGATCCCCCAAGTGCCAGGTCTCAGGCTGTGTGATCTCTGGTGCTTTTATTCTCTCACTGTCTTTTAAGCAGAAAAGGGCGCCAAAACCACCCATGGCTTAACTTCTTTTGTTCTCCCCAATGGGCCAGATTGGTTGCTACGTAATGCTGTCTCTGGTGGGCAGGAAGGAACCTGGCCATAAAACTGGGTCTCTTATCAACTCTATCTCCGGTGGGTGGGACCCTTTGGGTCAGTCTATAGACAATGCTATCTCTGGTGGGGGCTGCTTTTTGCAGCTGGCCAGCTTATCTCCTGTAAGCCTGTTCCTTAACCTTTGTCCCAGTTACCCTGAAATCTAATTTTAGTTCTTCTGGTATCTCATAGACCAAGCTAGCTTCCAACACACAGAGATCTGCCTGCCTCTGCCTTCCAGATACTGGGATTACACATGTGTGCCACCATGCCCAATATCATTGGTCTCTGTCAAGAGGCCAAATGAAAACATGACTGGCTTTTTCTCTGCTGTGTCCTGTTCCCAAAACTAGCAAGGTTTTTGGTAAAAACACATATGAGGTTAAAATGTTGGAATTGTCCAAGAGCCCAGGTTTCAGTGTGTGTCCTCCTGGGCCCCTGGCAATTTTAGCCTCAAATTCCTAACTTTGGCAGAGCTTTGTGAGTGCCAACCAGCCTTTCCTCTGCACCAGGCGCTTGTTTGGCACAGCATACATGTGGAGGCCAGAGGACAACTTTGTGAAATGGGTCTCCCCTCCCACCGTTTTGTGGGTTCTAGAGATAGATTGCCTGTGCTCACTGAGCCACTGAACCACCCCAGTTTTTGTTGGGTTTTGGAACAAGGTCTCACACAGCCCAGGCTGGTTTCAAAAATCACTAAGCAATTGAGAATGATCTTGAATTCCTGATTTTCCTGACTCCACCTGTGTATTTCAGAGGGGTTTTAAAAGATTATATTGGGCCGGGTGATGGTGGTGCACGCCTTTAATCCCAGCACTTGGGAGGCAAAGGCAGGTGGATTGCTGTGAGTTCAAGGCCAGCCCGGTCTACAAAGTGAGTCCAGGACAGCCAAGGCTACACAGAGAAACCCTGTCTCAAGAAAAAAATATATTATTTTTAAATTGTATGTGTGCTATTTGTATGTTTGTTTTGAAACAGATCTTACTCTGCCACCCAGGATGGACTCAAAAATACTGTGTTTTAGAAAATAAAGTAAAAGCCGGGCGTGGTGGCGCACGCCTTTAATCCCAGCACTCCAGAGGCAGAGGCAGGCAGATCGCTGTGAGTTTGAGGGCAACCTGGTCTACAAAGTGAGTCCAGGACAGCCAGGACTACACAGAGAAACCCTGTTTCAAAAAAAAAGAAAGAAAAGAAAGGAAAAGAAAAACCAAAAAAAAAAAAAAGGAAAAAAGAAAGATAGAAAATAAAGTAAAAAGCAGCGTGTGGTGGTACATGCCTTTGATCCTAGCACTCAGGAGGCCTCTAGGTAGAGGGAATCTGTGGATTTCCGTGAGTTCAAGGCTAACCTGGTCAATATAGTGAATTCTAGGACATCCAGGGCTACATAGAGAAACCCAAAGCCGGGCTTGGGTGGCGCACACCTGTAATCCCAGCCCTCAGGGAGGCAGAGGCAGGCAGATTTCTGTGAGTTTGAGGCCAGATTGGTCTACAAAGTGAGTCCAAGACATCTAAGGCTACACAGGAAACTCTGTTACACAAAACCAAATAAATAAATAATACAATTAAATTTAAAAACAAAAATAGACAAATGTAAATTTTAAAAGAGAACTAAAAGTCACTACCTAGTTCATGCTGAACTTAGAATTGCAATGATCCTCCTGCCTCAGGCCTTTAGGGCTACAGGTGTGAACCCACATGCCTGGCTAGTGTGCACCCTAGCCATTCCAGTGGACCAAGTTTTGAGTTAAAGCCACACACATATGGATGCTCACCAAATGTTCCCAATGCGGGATTTTGTCATCTAAGCGCCCCGATCAAATGCTGACTAGCAGCCGGGCGTGGTGGCACACGCAGCACCCGGGAGGCAGAGGCAGGTGGATCGCTGTGAGTTCAAGGCCAGCCTGGTCTACAAAGCGAGTCCAGGGCAGCCAAGGCTACACAGAGAAACCCTTTCTCAAAAAACAAAAAACAAACAAGCAAACAAATAAAATATGCTGACTAGATTCCATAGCCCTTCCATCCCAGCTCTGGGAGCGTGAGAGAAGAGACCACACCAAAGGCAACGTACCTGGAGCCATTTATTCTTTCCCTGAGAGAATTCAGTCTGGACTTGGGAGTAGGAAGACAAGAGCTGGTGGGACAGGGGAGGTAGGACCATCCTAGTCTGAGGGCAGAGGCCTCATGCTCCGCCCCCTTCTCCCTTCCCCCCTGACTTGGAGCTTGCAGGTCACTCTTCTCCTTTCAGGAGAGTAAGGACTTGGTCCGTAAAAATGCCCGCGTAAGTGCTCATGGCCGCCGAGCTTTTGCTGTACATGTCTCTGCAGAGAAAGCACAGCAGAGGGTTAGAAGGAAGAGCCTGAAGGACAGCTCTGGGTTCTGAGAGAGAGAAGCTAGCGTTTGGACCTCTGCATCTGAGAGAAAAGAGATGGGGTTTATATTTCTTCGTTGGAGGGAGGAGGGCTGGGCCTGGACCCCTGGGTCTGAGGAAGGAGGGCTGAGTCCGGACCCCTGGGTCTGAGGGAGGAAGGCTGGGCCTGGACCCCTGTGGCTCCTGGGTCTGAGGGAGGAGGGCTGGGCCCGGACCCCTGAGTCTGAGGGAGGAGGGCTGGGCCCGGACCGCTGGGTCCGGACCCCTGGGTCTGAGGGAGGAGGGCTGAGTCCGGACCCCTGGGTCTGAGGGAGGAAGGCTGAGGCCTAGATGAGCATGTATGCTGGGCTCTGTCTCCACTGGGCAAGGCATACCTCAGTTTCTCATCCACGCTGGTCAGGTATGTGTTCTGGTACAGGCCTTGGGCAGCCGCCCTGGCAGAGAGCCAGTAAGTGATGAGGGACTCCTGGACCTTGTCCAGCAGAGCCGAGCTGCCCGAATCCTCATCTTGCTGGGCCTCTGTGGAAAGCAGGCTGGTTAGATTGGTGGCCCTGAGGGGACCTCGGGTGAGCGAAAGAAAGCAGGTGAGGAGGAAGAGGGGTGGCAGAGGAAGGTGAGGAGATGCCTGAGGATCACCCCCACCCCACCCCGCCTTCCTCCCTGAGCCCTCACCGCCACCTTGTGGCCCCACTCACCGCATCCCAACACCAGGAGGACAAGGAAAAGAGCCAGGAGGAACCTAGAACTCATGTTGTCCGTGACCCAGAGCACTGAGGATGGTGCTGTGGTAGGCGGAAGGTGCCTGGGCAATGCGTTGCTAGGGTCCGGATCTCCAGTGGGGAGGGACCCTGTCCTGTCCCTATTCCTGCCCAAGAATTTGAAACAATCCACATGAGGTCCCTTCTGGAATTCTGCTCTAGAGGGTTTTCCCCGTTTTTTGTGGGGGGGGGGGTTGGGATGGAGGGGGTGACAGAAGGTCTCATTAATTTGCCCTGAATGGCCTTGAACTCAGAGAGCCACCTACCTTGGCCTCTCAAGTACTGGGAATGGTGCACTCGGGAGGCAGAGGCAGGCGGATCGATGTGAGTTCGAGGCCAGCCTGGTCTACAAAGCAAGTCTAGGACAGCCAAGGTTACACAGAGAAACCCTGTCTTGAAAAACCAAAAAAAAAAAAAAAAAAAAAAAGATATTTATTTATTATTATGTATAATAAGAGTGCTCGGGGGCGGGGGGAGGAATGGGAGGATACAAGGGATGGGATAAACATTGAGATGTAACAAGAATAAATTAATAAAAAAAAAAAAAAAAAAAAAAGAGTGCTCTGCCTACTCATACACCTGCAGGCCAAAATAGGGTATCAGATCTCATTATAGATGGTATGAACCACTAAGTAGTTGCTGGGAATTGAACTCAGGACCTCTGGAGGACTAGTCAGTGCTCATAACCTCTGAGCCATCTCTCCAGCCCAAACCCCAAGTCTTCCACAAGAACAACAAGTGCTCTTAACCACTGAGCCTCACTTTAATTTTTGTTTGTTTGTTTTGATTTGTTTTTTAGAGACAGGGTTTCTCTGTGTAGCCTTGGCTGTCCTGGACTCACTTTGTAGACCAGGCTGGCCTCGAACTCACAGCGATCCGCCTGCCTCTGCCTCCCGAGTCCTGGGATTAAAGGTGTGTGCCACCACTGCCCGGCCCTCACTTTAGTTTTTTTAAACACGAAGTCTTACATAGCCCAGGCTGGCCTCAAATTGAGTAAGTAGACTAGGATGACCTTGAACCCCTGATCTTCCTGCCTCCACCCTGGGAGTACTGGGGTCACAGGTGTGTGCCACCATATCTGACATTTTTTTTTTTTTCAAGTAGTAGGGATGTCACTCAGGGTCTCCTATGTGCTAATGAAACATAGACAAGGCAGCTGAGACACATCTCTCCAACCATCCATTCACTCAGGAAAGCTATCTTGAGGTGTAAATAGCCCTGAACTAGAAGGAAATATAAACAACCCTTTTAAAAACAAATTCTTGGTTAAAACCTTGAGGACATGGTAGCATACACTTTTAATCCCAGCACTTGAGAGGTAGAGGCAGGTGGATCTCTGTGAGTTCGAGGCCAGCCTGGTCAACAAAGTGAGTCCAAGACAGCCAGGGCTACACAGAGAGACCCTGTCTCCAAAAAAAAATAAACAACACCCCCTAAAAAACAAAAAAACAAACAAAGTAACAAAAACCATCCTGGGGAAATTGAAATAGCAAATGGCTGAGATCCGTGCCAGAGAAAAGCGGCTTCAGGGTTTGAGAGCCCTAACTGCTTTTCCAGGAGACCCTGGGTTCAATCCCCAGTACCTACGCGACGGTTCATGACCGTCTGTAAGTCTAGTCCCAGGGCATGCAATATCCTCTTCTGGCTTCTTGAGCGAGCCAAGCACGCACGTGGTACACAGACATGCATGCAGGCAAAACATCCACACACACAAAATAAATAAATACAGATGTTTTCAAAAGAGGTAAACTTTAATCCCCAGCACTTGGGAGGCAGAGGCAGGTGGATCTCTGTGAATCCAAGGCCAGCCTGGTCTCCAAAAAGCAAGTCCAGGACAGCCAAAGCTACACAGAGAAGCCCTGTCTTGAAAAACTAAAACTAGCTGGATGGTGGTGGCGCACGCCTTTAATCCCAGCACTCGGGAGGCAGAGGCAGGTGGATCTCCGTGAGTTCGAGGCCAGCCTGGACTACAGAGCAAGTTCCAGGACAGAGAAACGCTGTCTCGAAAAACCAAAAAAAGAAAAAAGAAAAAGAAAAGAAAAACTAAAATTAAAAAAAACAAAAACAAAAAAACATCAATAGAGGTAAAGATCAAATCCTGGGAGTAGGGGCCAAGATAAACAAATAGAGAACAAATCTAAACTCCATGGTTTCAGTCAGACACACCAAGGCTAAGGTGGGAGAATCAGAATTTCAAAGCTAGCCTGGGCTACATAGCGAGACCATGTCTCAAAGAAAAGAAAGAAAGAAAGAAAGAAAAAGTCTTTCAATTCCACGATTCCGAGACAGGTAACTAAGCAGTTACTCCTATAACTTCTGATTTAGGAATCTTTCTCCCACCCTGATGCACTATACCACCCCCTTCACATCTTACCTGAGTGTAAGAGGCAGGGCTGTAACTAACGCCAGTGGGCTGGCAGGCTTTATAGCTCTGGAGCCCCCACCCCTTCCATATCAGGCAGCTCCTCTGTCCTAGGCCAAAGTCCTGGCCAACAGAGCTACAGAGGGGGTGGGGTGACAGGCAGGCCTGGAAGGGCAATGGTCAGGGATGTTTCCTGCCAGGTCCACCGCAGGGGAGCCCCACTTTGAAAAGCCACCCATAAACCGGGCAGGACTATAACCTCAAGGTCACTCAGAAGGCTGAAGCAGGAGGATCAAGAATTCAGAGTGAGAAGCCGGGCGTGGTGGCGCACGCCAGTAATCCGAGCACTCGGGAGGCAGAGGCAGGCGGAACGCTGTGAGTTCGAGGCCAGCCTGGTCTACAAAGCGAGTCCAGGACAGCCAAGGCTACACAGAGAGACTTTGTCTCGAAGAAAAAAAAAAAAAAAAAAAAAAGAATTCAGAGTGAATCCAAGAACCACTGGGCCACTTAGCAAGATGTTTGTTTGTTCTTTTGTTTTTCAAGACAGGGTCTCTCTGTGTAGCCTTGGCTGTCCTGGACTCACTCTGTAGACCATGCTGGCCTCGAACTCACAGCAATCTGCCTGCCTCTGTCTCCCGAGTGCTGGGATTAAAGGCGTGCGCCACCACCGCCCGGCTGCAAATTTTTTTTCACCTGAAAACGAAAAGGCTTCCTTTTGGTTTTATTCACAGTTTCTCATCTAGCTCAGGCTACCCCGGAACTCTCTGTGTAGCTCAGGCTGTCCTTGATCTCCTGATCTTTTAGGTGCTGGGATTTTGCAGGCCTGTACCACCCTGCCCAGCCTGGTCTACAGAGTGAGTTCCAGGACACAGCCAGGGCAACATAGTGAGGCCGTGTCTAAAGCGTGTGTGTGTGTGTGTGTGTGTGTGTGTGTGTGTGTGTGTGTGTGTATGCAAAAATAAAGCCGGGGTGGTAGTGGTGGAGCCCTGAGTTCAAGGCCAGCTTGCTCTAAAGAGTCCAGAACAGTCAGGCTATACAGAGAAACCCTGTCTCAACTCTCCCCCCCAATAAAAAGTAATACTTAGCAGCCCATCGCCTTAACTACTGAGCTACCTTGTCATCCCCCAAACAAATGTAATCTTTAAAAGAAGACTGGGGATGGGGCTCAGTGGTAGCGCACTTACCTGGCCTGTGTGAGGCCCTGGGTTTGATCTATAGAGCCTCCATCATTGTCTCTCCCAAAAGAAAGACAGTAACCTCCCCGCCCCCTGCCCTCCATTCCTGAGAGAGATAGGTGGGTGCCATTGGGTACTGTGGAGGGGAGTTTTGGATTTGTGGAACCCACTCAGAATAGAGTAGAAAGTCTGCATGTCCTAGGAAGAGAGGGGCACTGTGAGGAGATGGGTCATGTGACCCATACTGGCCTTCAAGACTTTGCCTCCAGGATATGAGCTGGCGCCCTGTGTCTCCAGTTCATTTCAAGCCAGAATCCCCGGAGGTGAGGGTGAGGGGACGGGGGTGGGGTGGGGTAGGGGTGGGGGAGGGTTATCACCACAGCCCCTTCCCCTAAAGCTTTCCTCGTGCCTTCCTCAACCAGGTGACAGCCTTTCCACTTATTAACTCCTAGATATGACAGAAGGTTGACCTCTGGCCTCAAGACGAGCTACAGGGCGGGCCAGGTGACACAGATTAAGAGCAAACACCTTTATTGTGGGTGCCAGAGGAGGAAGGTGTGGGGCACTTTAACCCTGAGTCTGGTCCTTGCAGAGCAGCCGGGGACACAGGCTGTAGGTCTTGTTGATGAGGTGGTCTCTGGAGCTCTGCAGCCAGGCTTGAGTGCGGGGACCCAGGTCTTTCAAGTGATCTTCATAATAGGTCTGCACAAAGCCCTGGACCGCGTCAGGGCCCCTGGATAAAGGGGACAGCTTAGATGACAACCCAGACACCACAGGGATATGGCCCACTTACATCTGATGCTCTTCAGACTCAACACTCCAGACTTTTCTTTTCTTTTGGTTTTTCGACACAGGGTCTGTCTGTGTAGTCCTGGCTGTCCTAGACTCGCTTTGTAGACCAGGCTGGCCTCGAACTCACAGCGATCTGCCTGCCTCTGCCTCCCGAGTGCTGGGATTAAAGGCGTGCGCCACTACTGCGGGGCCTCCAGACTTTTCTTTATTCTTTTTTTAAAAAATAATAATTATGCCGGGCATGGTGGCGCACGCCTTTAATCCCAGCACTGGGGAGGCAGAGGCAGGCGGAACGCTGTGAGTTCGAGGCCAGCCTGGTCTACAAAGTGAGTCCAGGATGGCCAAGGCTACACAGAGAAACCCTGTCTCGAAAAACCAAAAAAAAAATAATAATAATAATTATTATTATTATTTTTTCTTTTTATTTATTTAATGTGAATGAGTACTCTATCTGCATGTACACCTGCATGCCAGAAGAGGGCGTCAGATCCCATTTCAGATGGTGGTGAGCCATCCTATGGTTGCTGGGAATTGAACTCAGGACCTCTGGAAGAGCAGGTGGTGCTCTATAACCACTGAGCCATCTCTCCGGCCCCTCCAGACTTTTCTCATTCCTCACTCAGACCCCCCAGGAGTCCAGGCCCAGCCCCCCTCTCCCTCACACTCAGGTTCTAGCCACAGGCTCTCCCTCCCACCCCCATCTCTGTTGTCCCCTCCCAGCAGAACTCTCTCACCAGAACCACTGCCATCTGTCCTTGGTCCTGGTCACCAGTGGCTCCACCATCTTCATTACCCTGGTCTTTACCAGGCTCCAGTGGCTGGTGTCGGGGCCAGGTGTGGGCTTGAGGCTTTCTGTCGGCACGGATGCTGGGGGAAGCCACAGAGCAGCTTGAGTAGGGCCGGGATCACAAAACCCTATTCCTGGGGGACAGGTGCAGTCACCTTTGTACCTAGATACCCATGTCACTCGTCACCATAGGCCACACATTGACTTCACTTGTCCTGGACTCAGTTTCCTACCCTGTAGAATGGCCACAATTACTTTGTTTTGTTTTGTTTTGTTTTTTAAGGTTATTGTGCCACCTAGACCAAGTGTACAGGAAAGTGCCCTGTGTGTTGCACCACCTCTCCCAGCCCCAGCTTATGAGTCCCTCCACGCCACTGCCTTCACTCCCACCATTTCATCCTCTTTCCCCCACCCCCACTGCTGGTCTCTCCCCTGTCTCTCTGTCTCCTGAGATTTTCTCACTCAGTTTGCAGCTCCACTTCCCACCTGGTGCCTCTCTCTAACCATTTAACCGTCCTGCCCAAGGATGGCCTCTGACCCAGAACACCTCCATGCACCAAGGAGCAAAAGCCCCTGTAACACACACCATAAACACACACCCCCCTAGGTAGAGACTCACCCACAGATACGAGCTGGCACGCAAGCATGTATGATCATGTTTGTGTCGCTTATCCTAACATTTTTCGAATACTTATTTTTTTGTCATTTTTATTATTTCATTTTTATTCTTTTTTTTTTTTTTTTTTTTTTTTTGGTTTTTTGAGACAGGGTTTCTCTGTGTAGCCTTGGCCATCCTGGACTCACTTTGTAGACCAGGCTGGCCTCGAACTCACAGCGATCCGCCTGCCTCTGCCTCCCGAGTGCTGGGATTAAAGGCGTGTACCACCATGGCCTGCTAATTTTTAAGACATGGCCTCGGGTCGTCCCAGCTGGCCTCTGGAAGCGCGGGATGACTTCTGACCTCAAACTCCTGATCTTTTTGACTCCACCTCCAAAGTGGTGGGCAGGACAGGCCTGTAATCTCATGCCCGGGGTTATGACAGGCAGGGATTTCTTTTTCTTTTCTTTCCTTCTTTTTTTTTTTTTTTTCTTTTTTTTTTTTTATCCGAAGCAGGGTTTCTCTGTGTAGCCTTGACTGTCCTGGACTCACTTTGTAGTCCAGGCTGGCCTCGAATTCACAGTGATCTCCTGCCTCTGCCTCCTGAGTACTGGGATTAAAGGCATATGCCACCACACCTGGCCAGGCAGGGCTTTCACCCACGCGAAGTAGAGCATGCTGCCCACTCAGCCACATCCCCAGCTTGTCCTGGCGCTTCCTACGTAGCTGAGGCTTGCCTCCATCTCCCAAGGGCTGGGTTCCAGGCATGTAGCGCCACACCCAGGCCACACGTCATGTCAAGTTCCAAGTCAAGTTCCACGTCACTTGCTGTCGTAAACCTCACCAATGACTTCATCCCTCCAAGGTTCAGTTTCCTGTCCTGTGAAAGGGGGAGCTAAGCTAAGCATAGGGAGAGGACACAGTAAGGTGCCTGGCATGACGTCAGCACTGTCTATGGGAGGTGCATGTATATTTTACAACAGGGTCTCTTTTTTTTTTTTTTTTTTTTTTTTGTTGTTGTTTTTCAAGACACGGTCTCTCTGTGTCAGCCTTGGCTGTCCTGGACTCGCTTTGTAGACCAGGCTGGCCTCGAACTCACAGCGATCCACCCGCCTCTGCCTCCCGAGTGCTGGGATTAAAGGCGTGCGCCACCACGCCCGGCTCAGGGTCTCTTGTATAACCCTGGCTGGCCTGAAACTCACTGTGTTGACCAGGCTGGCCTCATACTCACAGAGGTCCACCTGCCTCTACCTCCTGCCCTACTGGAATGACTTTATGTGCGTGAGTGTTTTGCTTGTATGTATGTATGTCTGTGTGTCATGTGTGTACATGGTGCCCTCAGAGGGCAGAAGTGGGCATTGAATCCCCTGGAAATATGGAACGTTGGTAGCCAGCCACTATTTGGGTGCTGGGAACTGAACTTGGATCAGCCAGAAGAAGAGCCAGTGTTTTTTTTTTTTCTGCAGGGGCGGCAGCGTCGGAGGTCAGGGGATTGAGACAGGGTTTCTCTGTGTAGCCCTGGCTGTCCTGGACTTGCTTTATAGACCAGGCTGGCCTTGAACTCACAGTAATTCGCCTGCCTCTGCCTCCCAAGTGCTGGGATTATAGGTGTGCGCCACCACACCTGGCTTCATTTATTTATTTTTTAAAAAGATTTATTTATTTTATTTATTGCATGAGTGCTTTATCTGCAGAAGAGGGCATCAGATTATATTATAGATGGTTGTGAGCCACCATGTGGTTGCTGGGAATTGAACTCATGACCTCTGGAAGAGCAGGTGGTGCTCTTAACCAGTGAGCCATCTCTCCAGCCCCTGATTGATTGATTTTAATGGTACTGGATGTTGACCCCAGAGCATGCTTGGCAGGTGCTATGCCACTAAGCTATATCCCCAGACCATTCTGGCTGAAAAAAAAATTTTAATTACTGCATATATATGCGTGTTTATAATAGGTGTTTGTGTGTATGTTCGAGGCCAGCCTGGTCTACAAAGTGAGTCCAGGACAGCCAAAGCTACACAGAGAGACCCTGTCTCAAAAAACAAAAAAACAAAAAAAAGCACAAGTATCACTAAACTGTCAGGAGGACCCCCAACTTGGAGTTCCCTTGCCTCAGCCTTTGAGTAATTAGGATTACAGACCCCTATCAAAATACTCTTCGCATGAGATACAATGTTAAACGCAGGAACAAAATACAAAGCTATGTGTGAGCACACACAAAAAGAGCTTCCTCTGTGGCCACACACTTTTCTTTTCTTTTCTTTCTTTCTTTCTTTCTTTCTTTTTTCCCCCAAGACAGGGTTTTTCTGTGTAGCCCTGGCTGTCCTAGACTCACTTTGTAGACCAGGCTGGTCTCGAACTCACAGCAATCCGCCTACCTTGCCTCCCAAGTACTAGAATTAAAGGCATGCACCACCCTGCTCGGCGCTAGGACTTTTCATATCTGTACCCTATATAAAGCAAACACACACAAGCTCACCCAGTTAAGCATTGCATGTCTGGGATTCTAGTGCTTAGGAGGCAGACTCAGGTGGAGCAGGAGTTCAAGGCCAGCCCCCCCTACACAGCAAGTTTGAAGTCAGCCTGGACTACCTCAGACCCTGTCTCACAAAAACAAAACGAAAAAGCTACTAACAGCAACAGAGCCATGAATAAACAGAATCAAACAATAGCGACAAAAGCCTGTGGTGGGTTAGGCGTGGTGTAATCCCAGCACTCAGGGAGGCAGAGGCAGGTGGATCGCTGTGAGTTCAAGGCCAGCCTGGTCTACAAAGCAAGTCCAGGATAGCCAAGATAACATAGAAAAAACATGTCTCTGGGGGAAAAAAGCCCATGATGGGACCCGTACATTTGTCACAACCACAGCTGGGACCAAACGGCTGAGGATAAGGCTTTGGTGGGAGGAGTTCTTGCTTTGCATGCACAAGACTCTGAGTTCGATGCCCAGCACCACATAGCAAGGAGTGGTGGGACATGCCTGTAATCTGAGTTTTGTTGGTTTGGTTTGGTTTGGTTTTTTGAGACAGGGTTTCTCTGTGTAGCTTCAGCTGTCCTGGACTCGCTTTGTAGACCAGGTTGGCCTCAAACTCAACAGCGATCCACCTGCCTCTGCCTCCTGAATGCTGGGATTAAAGGCGTGCGCCACCACCGTCAGGGATGGGAGGCAAAAGTACTCAGGATTCAAGGTCAGCCTTACCTATATCTGAAGTTCAAAGCCAGCCCAGGCTACAGGGAACCGTGTCTTCATAGAATAAAACAAAACAAGCCTGTGATAGAGTGTTTGCCTGGCATCTGAAGGCCCTGTGTGTGTGTGTGTGTGTGTGTGTGTGTGTGTGTGTGTGTGTGTGTGTGTTGCACTGTCTCTCATGGCTACAGTCATGCCACAGTCATGCCCCCACTCAGAGAACCCCACCTCCAGCAGCCCCCCACTCCTCACCTACAAGGCAGGACAGGAGCAGCAAGGAAAGGTAGAGTGAGGGCAGGGCCCGCAGCCTGTATCTCAGCAGGGCCATGTCTGTGGACTGGGTCCCTCTGTCCGTCTGTCCCTCTGGGCTCCACTCTCCACCCTGGGGAAGGGACAGGCAGCACTAGGAAGAACCCTCCCCCTGTCACCTCCCCATTCTCCTTGGCAGGACTTCAAAGAGATGAGCCTGGTGACACTGACAGTCAAAGGCCAGGCCTGCCCTTCCCCGACTCCCTCTTTCCCACCCTCCTAGGGTGCTGCCTCATGGAAGCCCCAACACGGATGCCGCACTCCACTAGAATTTTCCTGGACTCAGCTTCCGCCTTTGGGAATTGAGACCTTAATCTATGCCTGAGAAATTGGAGTGTGTGTGTGTGTGTGTGTGTGTGTGTGTTAGCTTCTGTTTTGAGACAGGGTCCCGTGTAGCCCAGGCTAGTACAGAACTATGTATCCTCCTGCATATACATGTAGCCCAGGCTAGCCCAGAACTCACTATGTATCCTCCTGCCTGCACGTACCAGATGTTGGGATTAAAAGTGCTATGCCTCCATGCCTGGTTCTCCTTTTTTTTTTTTTTTTCCCGAGACAGGGTTTCTCTGTGTAGCCTTGGCCATCCTGGACTCACTTTGTAGACTAGGCTGGCCTAGAACTCACAGTGATCCGCCTGCTTCTGCCTCCCGAGTGCTGGGATTAAAGGCGTGCTCTGGCTCTCCTTTTTTAGCAAGGTCTTGCTAAGTAGGCCAAATTGACCCTGAAATGGTGGTCCTCCTGCCTCCACCTCTGGAATAGCTGTGACTACACGCCTTCGTCTTCACATACCATGTGTGGCTTGGGTTTTGAGTTTTTTTGTTTGGGGTTTTTGGTTTTTTGTTTTGCCTCAGGCTTTCTCGGTGTAGCCCTGCCTGTCCTGGACTCGCTCTGTACACCAGCCTGGCCTCGAACTCACAGTGATCCACCTGCCTCTGCTTCCCAAGTGCTGGGATTAAAGGTGTAAGCTACCATTGCCTGGCTGAGTTTTTTTTTTGTTTTTTTGTTTTTTTGTTTTTTAAGATTTATTTATGGGGCTGGAGAGATGGCTCAGTGGTTAAGAGCACTGACTGCTCTTCCAGAGGTCCTGAGTTCAACTCCCAGCAACCACATGGTGGCTCACAACCATCTATAATGTGATCTAATGCGCACTGTATACATAATAAAATAAAATAAAAAGATTTATTTATTATGTCTTTGTTGGGTCCCAGCCCGCGGGAAAAATTGAATCAGGGTTCACCTGAAAGAGGGAGTGGGGACTGAAAGTAGAATACAGAGACAAGAAATAATGAATCAAGTCAGGAAATTTCTGACCAAGATTCACTTTATTGCTGACTAGCAGGACCATATATAGGGCAAGGTCAATAGGATTTATTTTAATCTCACTCACCCTAGCCCCCCGGGCAAGAATGCAATAGCCTAAATCGCTCCCTGTAGAACTTCCTAGTTCTCTGAGTAGTTCCTTGTAAGAACTTCCTAGATCCTCTGGGTGGTTCCTAGTTGAGACTTATCTACTTCTTTCAAAGGTAAATAGTCAAGCCATGCCTATAATCCCAGGGCAGAGGCAGGTGGATCACTGTGAGTTCGAGGCCAGCCTGGTCTACAAAGCGGGTCCAGGACAGCCAAGGCTACACAAAGAGACCCTGTCTCGAAAAAACAAAAAAACAAAAACAAAGGTAAATAGTCCAAGGATAGCCTGGAACACAAGACCTTGTGGTGAGGTAAAGGTCAGCAACTCGAAGGTCACAGCATGCAGCCTAAGCACAGGATTTCTGACATGACAGAATTTGGCATGGGTCCCCACATGTCTTTTTTTTTTTTTTTAAGATTTATTTATTATTATGTATACAGTGCTCTGCCTGCATATGTACCTGCATGCCAGAAGAGGGCACCAGATCTTATTATAGATGGTCGTGAGCCACTGTGTGGTTGCTGGGAATTGAACTCAGGACCTCTGGAAGAGCAGCCGGTGCTCTTAACCTCTGAGCCATCTCTCCAGCTGTAGGTGTATTTTTTAAATCTATTTTTTATTTTGTTTTCTTTAAACCTCTTCCTACTCCCCCCCCCCAATCCCTTCCAACACCCCAACACCAGGTAGGAGAGAAAAGAGGTTAGTTGGGGGATGAGGGGGAACATAGTTTTCCTTAGCTGCTTCCTGCTGTTTAGAGTCCTGGGGTTCCTTGGGGCAAGTCCAATTCTGGTTCAGGACATCTTCAACTTCTCATCAACTTGCACCAAAATCAACCAGGAGCACCAAGGAGAGAAACCAGCAGCCTTCTTCTCTCTCCGAATGCCCCTTGTCTGTGTCTGTGTCTGTGTCTGTGTCTGTGTCTGTCTCTTCCTCTCTGTCTCTCTGTCTCTCTCTCTGGGTCTGGCGTTTATACTAACTGGCAAAGACCACGCCCCTGCTCTAGGCAGCTCCCAGCTGACAAACATCACAGGCCCCCATATCCCACACCTGGGATAAAAACAAAAACATGTTTACATGTAACCCAAACCATCCACAACAGTGTAAGTCTGTGTCGACGGGCACATCCATGCCATGGAACATGTGTGCTCAGAGGACAATGCCATCTTTCAGGAGTTGGTTTTCTCCTTCTACCATGTGGGTCCCTCAGAGAACACTCTGGTAGTTAGGCTTGGTCAAACTACATTTACCTGTGGAACCATCTTACCGCTCTCCCGTCCCCACTTCCTTCTTCTCCTTCTTGTTTTTCCAGACAGAGTTTCTCTGTGTGGCCTTGGCTATTCCTGGACTGGCTTTGTAGACCAGGCTGGCCTCCAACTCACAGAGATCAGCCTGCCTTTGCCTCCCGAGTGCTGGGACTACAGGTGCACGCCTCCCCCACCCCACCCCCATCTCTAGGAAAGGTCTTCAACAGCTCATGATAGCTATGACCTCATAACCTTTTTGCCTCAGGCTCTTGAGAGCTACAGTTTCAAGAGTAAACCACACTAATGGGAAAATTAATTTAACTAAATTCCATGCAAGGTTTTGGCATATTATCAAATAAATACTTAAATATAACCTAAAATATTTTTCGGACTATAAAACTCACCTGACCATAAGACGCACCCAGTTTTTAGAGCAGTAAAACAAGAAAAACAGCAAAAAAAAAAAAAAAAAAAAAAAAAAAAAACAGCAATCGGACCGTAAGGCGCATCCTAACCCCGCCCCCACCCTTTTTTTTCAGGTGGGGGGACTGGGTCTTATGGTCCTAAAGATACAGTGCTTATCTGCCCATCTGAGGTTGAAATGTAACTGCATGCCCCATGGCTTCCTTCCTGTGTTTTGTTGTGTGTTTGTTTACTGAGACTTTTTTTTTCAGGGCAACCTCGGCTGGCCTTGAACTTCTGATGCTCCTGCCTCCCCCTACCCAGTGCTGGGATCACACGCAATGCCCACATGCCCAGGACACTTTCTTTTCTCACAGAAAATCTCCTGATGGAGGGGGGTGCTGGAGAAATGACTCAGAGGTTAAGGGCACTAATTGTTCTTCCGGAGGTCTTGAGTTCAATTCCCAGCAACCACATGGTGACTCACAACCATCTGTAATATGATCTGGTGCCCTCTTCTGGCCTGCAGGTGTACACGCAGGCAGAGTATTGTATATTAAATAAATAATAAATAAATAAATAAATCTTAAAAAAAAAAAAAAGAAAGAAAGAAAAGAAAATCTACTGATGAAATCTTAGCTGTGGCCAGAGCAACCCTGCCCCACACGTCTGAGGAGGGCTGACCCATCACACTGGTAGGTGGTCATCACATGTCAATTTCTCGCTGACAGAAGAAAAAAAAAAAAAAAAAACCCAAAACATCCATAGCTGCTGTTTTCCATGATCCAAACATTTTAAGAATAGACTTTGGGGTCGGTTACACAACCGTGTAAATGTCCCAACACTGCTGACCCAGACACCCGAAAGTGGCTGAAATGGTAAATTTTATGTACTGTGGTTTGGTTTGGGTTGGGGTTTTTTTCCCCCCACAACAGAAAAAGGAGAACAGAAGCTCAAAGCAACGCACCCTAGATCCCAGACATATTGTCATAAAAAAGACCTCTTGGTGGACGTGGTCGCGGTGGCGCATGCCTGGGAGCCCAGTGCTTGAGCCGCTGAGGCGAGAGGACTGAGTTTGAGCGTGGATGGCACAGAAGACCCTGCTCCCCACAAATGCGGGAGGAATGTATGTGCAGGTTGTGGGCAAACTCCACACCTTTTCAGCATTGACCTGGTGCTGGTTGCTTGCAACCTGTGGGCTGATGACTTCTTACTAAAGTGTGATTGGTTGATTACTGTCCCCGTGCTCGTAGGTTAGCCTGACGCTGGACAGGGCATCAGAACAGGAGCTACCAGAGGGGAACTGTCCGGCTGCTGTCTATTTATTCAGTTTTGTTTTGGTTTTTTGAGACAGTTTCTCTGTGTAGCCTTGACTGTCCTGGGACTCGTTTTGTAGACCAGGCTGGCCTCGAACTCACAGCGATCCACCTGCCTCTGCCTCCTGAGTGCTGGGATTAAAGCAAATATGATGATCTTAATTTGGCATGTGCTTCCCTATACACACTGTGATCAAGGCCCAGAGGAAGTAGCTTTGCTCTTCCCCACAAGTTAGGGATTTTTTTCCCCCATTGTTGGGAACTGAACCTAGGGCTTTGTGTCTGAGTAGGTGCTCTACCACTGAGCCACGCCCCCAGCCCCTCACTGGGGGATTCTAGGCAGGGGCTCTACCACTGAGCCATGCCCCCAGCCCCTCACTGGGGGATTCTAGGCAGGGGCTCTCCCACTGAACCACACCCCAGCCCCTCATTGGG
Organism: Acomys russatus; assembly: GCF_903995435.1. Taxonomy (NCBI): domain Eukaryota; kingdom Metazoa; phylum Chordata; class Mammalia; order Rodentia; family Muridae; genus Acomys; species Acomys russatus. Next base: position 14,184,398 of record NC_067155.1, read on the forward strand.
GGATTCTAGGCAGGGGCTCTACCACTGAGCCACACCCCCAGCCCCTCACTGGGGGATTCTAGGCAGGGGCTCTCCCACTGAGCCACGCCCCCAGCCCCTCACTGAGGGATTCTAGGCAGGGGCTCTCCCACTGAGCCACGCCCTAGCCCCTCATTGGGGGATTCTAGGCAGGGGCTCTCCCACTGAGCCACGCCCCCAGCCCCTCACTGGGGGATTCTAGGCAGGGGCTCTACCACTGAGCCACGCCCCCAGCCCCTCACTGGGGGATTCTAGGCAGGGGCTCTACCACTGGGCCACGCCACAGCCCCTCATTGGGGGATTCTAGGCAGGGGCTCTACCAGTGAGCCATGCTCCTACCCAGCATTATTTTTTCACATATGAGGAAACTGAAGCTGTAGTTGATGGTGAGGTCTGAATCTAGTTATCTTTCACCATCTCACCATGCTGGGACAGCCTATGTCCCTCCCCATGCAAACCTCACAGCCTAAGACAGAGGCTAAGATATGGGGGCTGGGGCTGGGGCTGGGGCTGGGAAAGGTCTCTGTCCTCTGCCCTTAAGCCAAAGTCGGCACACAGGGTGGCTGTGGGCTGTTTGCTGTTTGCTGCCTGCAATGTTTGCTCATCCCGGGAACAGGGACAGGCTAAAGGTTGTAGAGGTTGGACATCAGGAGCAACTGGAAAAAACAGGTGTGCCAGGGAGGGGGGCGGGTGGGAGTAGAGAGAAGAGGGATCAGTGAAGAGAAGGGGACAGGCTGGTGACCCCAATACCCTAGTGCATGTCTGAGGACTTGCGATCATCCCCAAGAGCCAAACTGCCCTTCAAGTTGTCAAGCATGCCCCAGCAAACAAATAGCAGCTCTCTTTTTATCTCTGTTTTTGTTTGTTTGTTTTTGTTTTTTCGAGACAGGGTTTCTCTGTGTAGCCTTGGTTGTCCTGGACTCACTTTGTAGACCAGGCTGGCCTCGAACTCACAGCAATCCACCTGCCTCTGCCTCCCGAGTGCTGGGATTAAAGGCGTGCGCCACCACCACCCGGCTCCTCTTTTTGGTTTTAAGACAGAGTCACACTGTAGCCAGGCTGGTCTCAAGCTCATGGTCATCCTTCTGCCTCAACCTCCCAAGTGCCTGCTCTCTTTTCCTCTTGGTTCCTGATCTTGTCATGATTGAGAATCTGAGAATCCCTCCTCTTACTGCTGAGATCATACACCCTTGCTTTTTTTTTGGTTTGTTTTTTTTTTGGTTTTGGTTTTGGTTTCTCGAGACAGGGTTTCTCTATGTAGTCTCTTGGCTGTCCTGGACTTGATTTGTATGCCAGGCTGGCCTCGAACTCACAGTGATCCAACTGCCTCTGCCTCCCAAGTGCTGGGATTAAAGGCGTGCACCACTATGGCTTGCTTTTTGGGGTGGGGTGGGGTGGAGAACAGGGTTTCTCTGTGTAGCCCTGGCTGTCCCATACTCACTTTGTAGACCAGGCTTGCCTCGAACTCACAGAGATCTTCCTGCTTCTGCCTCCCTGAGGGCGTGCACCATTGCGCCTGGCTCGAGTTCCATCTCTAGCACTGCATAAAACTAGGCACGGTGACACAGGTCTATAGTCCTAGGAGTTGGGAAGTGGAGGCAGGAAAATTCACAGTTCACCATCATCCAAGCGTGGGGGGTAGCCTATGTAGCCTACATGAGACTGTTTTAAATTAAAAAAAAAAAATTAAATATCTTTTAAAACTCAATTATGGGCTGGGCAGTGGTGGCACATGCCTTTAATCCCAGCACTTGGGAGGCAGAGGCAGGCGGATCGCTGTGAGTTCGAGGCCAGCCTGGTCTACAAAGTGAGTCCAGGATGGCCAAGGCTACACAGAGAAACCATGTCTCGAAAAAACAAACAAACAAACAAAAAAAACCAAGCCAACCAAACCAAACCAAAACTTAATTATGGTCCAGGACAGCCAGGACTACAAGACAAACCCTGTCTCGAAAAACCAAAAAATGAAACCAAAACAAAAAACTTAATTATGTAGCTGAGGAAGCGGAGGCAGGCAGATCTTTGAGTCTGACGCCAGCCTGGTCTACACAGTTCAGGAACAACCAGGACTACATGCAAAAATCCTGTTTCAAAATAGAAACGGGCTGGAGAGATGGCTCAGTGGTTAAGAGCACTGTCTGAGCCCAGCGCCGTGGTGGTGTGTGCCTTTAATCCCAACACCGGGGAGGCAGAGGCAGGCAGATCTCTCTGAGTTCAAGGCCAGCCTGTAAAGGAGAGATAAACATGTTTTTTGTTTAGATCACAAGTGGGGGGTGACAAAAAGACTTTTGAGAGAGTACGTGATGTTTATCTCGATAGAAGTCAAACCACCATGTGGGGGAGATGGGTTATTAAGCAGCTGAAAAACATCCTTGAACAAATTCTGAGAGGAGGTATAAATGTGAGTCAAAAACAAGAGGTGGACCCTTTGGAGACTTGGGATACTTTTGGCTGTTCATCACTCCACTTCGAGACTCTCCTAGAGAGAACCACTGGAAGGGAAGGCTTTGGGGCTCCTGGCTCTGGTTGAGGTTCCAGGTTCTGGTTGCTCCAGGTTATAGCAGAAGAAATCCTGCTGATTATGCCAGGAGAATTGGTCCTAAGAACTGATAACCTTACGGTTTCATTATTGTATTCTTTTTTTGTTGTTGTTTTGTTTTTTTTTTGTTTTGTTTTTTTTTTCGAGACAGGGTTTCTCTGTGTAGCCTTGGCTGTCCTGGACTCACTTTGGAGACCAGGCTGGCCTCGAACTCACAGCGATCCGCCTGCCTCTGCCTCCCGAGTGCTGGGATTAAAGGCGTGTGCCACCACGCCCGGCCGTTATTGTATTGTTTAATCTTCTTTTCCTATTTGTTTAGGTTAGTCGGATTATAAGTGAGGTGCTCTCGGTTAATAAGTTTGTAATAAAGTATAACTGTTAAAAAAAATTAAGCAAGCCGGGCGTGGTGGCGCACGCCTTTAATCCCAGCACTCGGAGGCAGAGGCAGGCGGATCGCTGTGAGTTCGAGGCCAGCCTGGTCTACAAAGTGAGTCCAGGATGGCCAAGGCTACACAGAGAAACCCTGTCTCAGAAAAACAAAACAAACAAACAAACAAACAAAAAACACCAAACCAACAAACCAAAAACAAACAAACAAACAAACAAAAAATAAAACCAAAAAAACAAAAACAAAAGAAAACCCAGAGTAACTGTCTGTTCTTCCAAAGGACCCAGGTTCAATTCCCAGCACCCACACGGCAGCTCACAGGTGTCTGTAACTCCAGTTCCAAGGGGAGCTGATACCTTCACACTAATGCACATAAAACAAAAGTAAGTAAATATTTAAAAATGCAAACAAATAAAATTAATTACCTATATGTTGTGGGCCTGTTGTACACGTATGAGCCTCTGGGAGTTGGAGCTATAGACAGCTGGCAACCGCCCACTGCGGATGCTTGGACCTGAATTCTGGTTCTCTGAGACAGCAGTATGTGCTCTTACCTGTTGGGCCGTGTCTCCAGTCCATCCGATAAAGGTGCCAGCCACCAAGAGCATGGCCTGAGTTCCATCCCCAGGACCTGGAGAACCAACTCAGGCAAGCTGTCCTCTGACCTCTATACATTCACTGTGTAGATCATGCACACTCACACACACGGAATAAAATAAGCTACGTCAATAAAAAATGGTGTTTTTGGCCAAGGCAGTGGTGGCACACTCCTTTGATCCCAGTTCTTAGGATGCAGAGGCTGGTGGTTCTTTGTGAGTTCCAGGCAAGCCTGGCCTATGTAGGAAATATATAGCAAAACTGAGTCTCAAAAAGGAGAAAAGAAATGAGGAAGAAAGGAATCCCCCAGTGAGGGGCTGAGGGGTGTGGCTCAGTGGTAGAGCCCCTGCCTAGAATCCCCCAGTGAGGGGCTGGGGGCGTGGCTCAGTGGTAGAGCCCCTGCCTAGAATCCCCTAGTGAGAGGCTGGGGGTGTGGCTCAGTGGTAGAGCCCCTGCCTAGAATCCCCCAGTGAGGGGCTGGGGCGTGGCTCAGTGGTAGAGGCCCTGCCTAGAACCCCCCAGTGAGGGGCTGGGGGCGTGGCTCAGTGGTAGAGCCCCTGCCTAGAATCCCCCAGTGAGGGGCTGGGGTTGTGGCTCAGTGGTAGAGCCCCTGCCTAGAATCCCCCAGTGAGGGCCTGGGGGGCGTGGCTCAGTGGTAGAGCCCCTGCCTAGCATGTGTCAGGTCCTGGTTTTTGTGAGAATACAGTGTGTTAACGCAGGCCTAGCACCAAGATCTCTGAGTTTGAGGACCGCCTGATCTGGAAAGCAAGTTCTAGATCAAGCCGGGTGATACATTAAAGCCCTGTCTAAGAAGAAAAGGAGGCGGAGGAAGAGGAAAGACAGGCCTAGCAGTGCGGCACATACCTATAACTTCAACCCTTAGGAGGATGAGGAGGATGAGGGGGAAAAAGCAACCCTTACTTTGAGCTATATTTTTGAACCCTAGCACTGTGGTGAGCTGTAGTTGGGCAGAGGCTACCGACACATTGGTGAGAACAGTCTTGGCCTTGTTAGCTGGGGGCTCATAGTAAGAGTTCCCAGAGCCGGGCGTGGTGGCGCACGCCTTTAATCCCAGCACTCGGGAGGCAGAGGCAGGCGGATCGCTGTGAGTTCGAGGCCAGCCTGGTCTACAAAGTGAGTTCAGGATGGCCAAGGCTACACAGAGAAAACCCTGTCTCGAAAAACCAAAAAAAAAAAAAAAAAAAAAGAGTTCCCAGAAGGTAGCCAGCTAGAGTTTGCAGAGCTGCCTGGCTCAACTTGGGGGTCTGGGAGGGCTTCCTGGAGAAGGCGACATGAGCACCTAGACCTGGCAGGTGAGCACCGTGTCTCTCTGGTTTCCTGTCCCTCTTCAATTACCCGTTTTCAGTTTAATAAGTGCCTACGCTGTGCATTGGTACATCAGATCAAGACTCCACACGTATCCGGGACACGCCAAACAGGCAGAGTGAAAACCAGCGTCATGCAAGCTATGTATTCAATCCAACTCCCTGAGCTCTGGCTGTGTGACCTTCTGTGGGTAACTTTACCCCTCTGAGCCTCGGTGTTCTTAGGACATGGATAGGGTTCTCAGAGACGAATCTTTGGGGGAATCATAAAGTTAAAACTATGTAGACAGGTACGGGGAGCTGGAGAGATGGCTCAGCAGTTAAGAGCACTGGCTGCTGCTCCAGAGAACATCGGGGTTCAGTTCCCAGCACCCACATGGCGGCTCACAACCTTCTGCAGTTTCAGAAGTGACGCCCTCTTCTGGCTTCCGTGGGTACTGCACACATGCGGTGCACAAACCTACGCGCAGAAGAAACACCCATACACATAAGAATAAATAAGCCGGGTGTGGTGGTGCACGCCTGTAATCCCAGCACTCGGGAGGCAGAAGCAGTCGGATCGCTGTGAGTTCGAGGCCAGCCTGGTCTACAAAGTGAGTCCAGGACAGCCAAGGCTAACAAACAAACAAAAGAATAAATAAACCACAAACAAATGGATTCGGGCTCTTTATTGTCCCTCGGCCCCCACCCCAGTCCAGAACTCTTCAAGGAACGCATGTCCTTGTTCTATAGGCTTTTTACTGGTGTGGGGTGACAAGGGACCTGGCACATCTCGTAGACCTCAGTCCTTGCTTTGAGGCGACCAGCTAAGCACTCAGGCAAATGTGTTTTTAAATTTCTCCTTCACCTTGTCCAACGCCTCTGAAAACCAGGTCCTTTGGAGAGAGATAAGGACAGAGTCAGTTTTTACAGAACCCTCCAAGGAGTCTGGATCTCTCCTTCCTAGACCCTTGGTGTTCCTTTCTTTCATCTCCACCTGCACTGTCTGTAGAATGAAAATCCTCCATTGTAGCCGGGCGTGGTGGCGCACGCCTGTAATCCCAGCACTCGGGAGGCAGAGGCGGGTGGATGGCTGTGAGTTCGAGGCCAGCCTGGTCTACAGAGAAAGTCTAGGACAGCCAACGCTACACAGAGAAACCCTGTCTCGAAAAACCAAAATAATAATAATAATAACAACAACAATAATAAATATATAAAATATAAATGTGGGTTATGGGCATCAAGCTCAGGCCCTTGCAGACATTTTATGAATTATCTTTCTTCAGTCTCCTTCCATCTTCTTTTTAGTTGTTGTTGTTTTTAATCTTGTAAAAAGTCAGGGCCACCACACCCCACAAGGCTTGCTGTCTCTTGTTTGCTGCCCACCTCTTCTCTAGGCTGGGTTTGCCCAAGATGTTATTCTTTCTCGCCTCCCACCTTGGCCCGAGTTCTTCTCCCTGGAAGGCCACCCTCTCTTGTCTATGGATCTTCCTGCCCCAGGGCCTTTGCACTTTCCCTTCAAAGGAAACGTTCTTGCCAAGTTTAGGCCTGGCTGGGTATTTGTAATCACCCCCGGATCTCACTTGAAATGAATGATTTGTCTCCTTGCCAAAAAGGAGCAGAAATTGGCTAACCAGCCTGTTTACAACATACCAGGTGCCTCTCAGGGTGGCTTCATTCCCCACCCCCACCCAAAGCCACCCCGTTTTTTTTGTTTTCATTTTAAGTGAGTCTTGTCATGCTGCCAAGGCTACGGGTCTCAAACTCCTGAACGTCCTCCTCCCTCAGCTCCCCAAGTTGCTGGAGTCTTTTTTGCTGCTGCTGCTGCTGCTGTTGTTTTGTTTTTTGTTTTTCGTGTCCCCCTGCCCCCCCCCCCCCCGGCCCCAGACAGAGTTTCTCTATATAGCCTTGACTGTCCTGGACTCACTTTGTAGACCAGGCTGGCCTGGAACTCACAGCGATCCCCCTGCCTCTGCCTCCTGAGTGCTGGGATTAAAGGCGATTGCCACCACCGCCTGGGTGCTGGGAAATTCACCTAGCATTAACCCCCTAACCTCTCTTTGGCTAGACAGCTCCCTCCCACTGTGGGCCCCGCCTGCCCCCAACTCTCACACAGTCTTTCCTTCAAGGTCATGTCCTATCTCAAGATCACACAGGAGTGGCTCAAGGTCTACCTTAGCTGTCCGCCAAGCTTAGGCATTTCACTGCCACCTAGAAACGTCTCTAACTGGTGGCTAGGAGCTACACGGCCTGTCCCCAGACTCCAAGGTCTAGCTCTAATGACCTTAGGGACAGTGTTAATCATTTTTCCGGTGCTCAGTTTCCCCGTTGTGTCAGGACTGGGTTGCCCTTTAGGGTTTGTATGCAGACACCCCCCTTCCCTCCAGAACCCATCCGTGCCCTGAAAGGTCCTAACCGGGTCTTGGTCACCAACTCCTTCTGTTTAATATGGTCAATGGCTGCCTTGGCCTTGTCCTCCAAAATGTTCCCAAACTCCTTTAGTTTATCTGGTAAGCGCTCCAATGTGCTGGACAAGTCAGGGGCCGCCTGGGCGGGGGCTGGGCCTGCAGCGAGAGGGTTGCAAGCAAACCCGTTAGGCAGGGGGTGGGGGGTCGGGGTGGGGCGGCGGCCGGGGGTGGGTAGGGAGGGTTACTGGACACTTGTCTTTGACTGAGTGGCCCAACTCCAGCATCTACACCCCGCCCCTTTTAGAAAGATCAGCCAATCCAAGAGGGGGTGTGTCTATGTTAGGTGGTGTTTAGGCACTTTCCAATAGACTTGCCTCAGGCACTAATCCACCTTGACAGAAAAGTAAGTCACCGGGCAAGTGTTAGAATGGGGGTGGGGGGGGGGAGGGGGGAGATCAGAGGGTGGAGATCAGAAAGGGACCTCAGAGCTCTTGCTCCAGGTCCTCTAAGCCTGGACCTCGGGAGCCCATGACCAGCTTCACACTTCTTTTTTATTTTATGGGTTTTTTTTTTTTTTTTTTTGTGGGGGGACAGGGTTTCTCTGTGTAGCCTTGGCTGTCCTGGACTCACTTTGTAGACCAGGCTGGCCTCGAACTCACAGAGATCCACCTGCCTCTGCCTCCCGAGGGCTGGGATTAAAGGCGTGCTGCAGCATGCCCGGCCAGCTTCTTCACACTTCTAAGCCTCCTCCTTACCTTCCAAAGCCATGGCCAAGGCCAGGATCAGGACAGGAAGACAGATGAAGAGCCTCATGGTGGCTGCAGGGGCACCCTGGAAGCAAACACAGGTGGGGACATGGTTAACACCCACCAGCACCACCACCCCCAGCACCACCACCAGCACCTTCCTGTCACCAACCCCCCCCCCCCCCCCCGACCAATCCAGTCTCTTAGTAGGAAGTTAGGAAGCGGGAAACAGTTTTCCATGCACTAACCTGGATCTAAGCCTCGGACAGGAGGACTGTAGGGGTGGGAGGATCCTGCACAGTGGTTTAACAGGTTGGGGAGGGGGGCGGAGCAGGCTGATCACCCTCCCTCTAAGCTTCCTCTATGCCTCTGTGCCCACCTTTTTTTTTTTTTTAACCTTTTTGTGACATAGGATCTTTGGTTGACCTGGAACTGGGACATGTGACCCTCTTGCCTCTGCCTCTTTAGTGAGTTGGCATGGCAGGCTTCTACCATCACAACCAGCCTGTCCTCTTCCGCCTATCCTGGTGGATATTGGATGCCAGGTCCCCTGCCCAGGCCCATCTTTTAGTCCTACAGCTTGTCACTGGCCAGCACCGTCCCTCACTCCCAATTCTCACTGATCTTCATCCAACCTCGGCTCCTCGGTCCACTCAGGGAATAAATGGTCTCACCCTCTCTCTCTGAGGCTGTCCTGTTTTAGGGGGACACCGATCCCCAAATCTCACCCCTAGTTCACACTGAGCCCTCAGGGTTAGCTCTTTTTTTCCTTGTATATAGGCCTCAGCTTCCCCTTTGTCTAGGATGCTGGGGTCTGCCTCCAGCCTGCCTCCAGCCTGCCTCCAGCATGCCTTCACCTCCAATGCCTTTGCATCTGGGTACCCCAGATCTTCTTTTGACACCCTCTGGCGACTTAACTTGACATCCCCTAACCCCCCTTCAGCTAACCAAAACCGCAGAACCTCTCAGCTTGCAAAGTTCCAGTGTCCCCCTCCACCCCCTCCCCACAACAGGCACAACCCCCACTCCTTGCCCCTGAAAACACTATTAGCTCTTGTTGGGCCTCCCAGACCCCCCCCCCTCCTGGCCCCAAGCCTGCCTCCCCACCCCCCCTCCCTCCACCACATCCTTTTCCCTGAGGCCGGAGTCCAAGGCCTTTTCCCTCCCCCAGAGCTGTCCCTGACCGACAGTGACCCCCCTGGCAGCTGGTGACTATGGGTCTCAGACTCTTAGGTTGGCTGGCCTGGTGCCGCTGCAACCCACGTGTCAGTTCTGGGCGGGGGGGGGGGGCACACACACCAGGGGGATGGTTGTGAAAGGGGTCGGAGAGGCTCGACCCTGGCTGGGTTGCAACATCTCCAGGGCCAGCTCACAGCTTGCAGTCCCTGTGGGCGCCAGCAGGCTGCCATGGGCCTCTTGTTTGCTGAACTGAGTCCCGCTCAGTCCTCAGGCAGCCGTTCTAATAATGGGACAGGTTCTCCCCTCCCTGCGCTCTGGTGCTCCCAGTTTCACCCTCTCCTTAGCAAACAGGGGCTTCCTGTGCCACAGGTAGGGTAAGGGAAGCACAGCTAAGGTCGTTAAAGTATTAGTCATTCAACTCTGAATTTGTTTTTTTTTTTTTGTTTGGTTTTTGTTTTGTTTCGTGTGGGTGTTTTGTTTGTTTGTTTTGAGACAGAGTTTCTCTATGCAGCCCTGGCTGTCCAGAACTCACTCTGTAGAGCAGGCTGGCATCGAACTCACAGTGACTCACCTGCCTCGGCATCCAAGGGATGGGTTTTAAAGGTGTACACCAGGATGGCCTGGCTTCTCTTTTTATTTTTTATTTTTTGGTTTTTCGAGACAGGGTCTCTGCTGTGTTAGCCTTGGCTGCCCTGGACTCGCTTTGTAGAGTAGGCTGGCCTCGAACTTACAGCGATCTGCCTGCCTCTGCTTCCCGAGTGCTGGGATTAAAGGCGTGCACCACCACCACCTGGCCTGGCCTGGCTTCCTCCACTCCCACCTGAGTCTGGGTTTTAATAGGGTCAGGCCAACATTCCATGGCACCTCTTACAATCCTTGTTCTTTCTTTCTTTCTTTATTTTATTTTATTTTTATTTTTTGGTTTTTCGAGACAGGGTTTCTCCCTATAGCCTTGGCTGACCTGGACTCTCTTTGTAGGCCAGGCCAGTCTCGAATTCACAGAGATCCTCCTGCCTCCGCTTCCTCGAGTGCTGGGATGAAAGACTTGAAAGGCGTGCCTCACCACACCTGGCGCTCCTGAGGCCTTGTTTCAAACAAACAAAACCAAAATCTCTCTGAAGAACTCAAAACCTCTCAGCTAGGCCTCGTGTCACAAACCTGTCATTGCAGCCTTTGGGGCTGAGGCAAGAGGAGTCCGTGTTCAAGGCCAGCCTGGCTCAAATAGCATAAAAACATAATTCAGGTCTTCAGCGGGAACATACCCGCTATGGCCTCCCCTCATTTTGGTATCTGGGGCTCTGAGGATGTTTTCCTAGCTAACAGTCCCTGTGGGATGCTACCACTCCCTTGGGCCCTGCCACTCAGCCCACTGACTCTTCTCACTGGACCCAGAGGTTCAGCTGTGGGAGGGGTGACTGCCACCAGATAATGCTGAGCTCGGAGGCAGGAAACGCTCCAAGCTCGGGTGTGCCAGAGGCAGCTGGGGGAACTGAAGCCTTGGCCTGACCCCAAGAGACAAGCTCAAGCCCTGGCCTGCCTCTTTTGGTGGGAGCCCTGATGGGTTCCTGAGAACTGAGGGGGTGGGAGGGAAATGCCAGCCAGGGTGTTAGAATTCCGCTCCAGTCGGCCTACCTATGACGTCATTGCCTACCTGACGTGTGGCATGGCCATGCCCAGTATATAAAACGACCAAGCTACCCCCGCCCCTCCCTCTTCCTCTGTCTCTCTGGGGTACCCCTCCCCCTTATGGTAACTAATTTAATAAACCTCATATATTCCAATATCTGCTGCCTGGCATCTTCTTATCATTTTCTTATATTAAACATAAAATTGGTAACGGAAACCCGGGAGCGAGCAAAGCGGCAGCGATTTACCTCAGCTTACAATCTTGGTTTGTAAGGCAGGGCAGGTGATTGGTTCAGAAGGGGATGAATGGGAGACCCAGGGAAATTTTTGTGAGAAGTCTGTTAGGATGAGTTCGGTAGAAAGGATTACAGACTTAAGCTAATTTCTGAATGCCAGATTCCAGTCAGCTCTTAAAGAGATGTGGAGGGAGCATCTTTGTGTCCCCAGCGTGAATAGCACAGGGTGGGGGGAGGGTGCAGAGAAAGGATGGGGCTGGAGCCAGGGGTCCCCGAAGGCACAGCTCACTTCAGAATAAAGGGGAAAGGCTGAGGCTCTGAGAACCCAAGGTTTTGGAAGGAAGGAACACGTGAAGGCGCAGAGCAAAAGAAACTGCAGGAGGGTGAGATAAGTCAGGAAATCAGGAAGCCAGAGAGGGCAGCCCAGGAGTGAGCAGAGAGGAGACAGAGCCTGGAGAAGAGAGGAAATCAGATAAGGCCACAGGGAGGAGGCAAGTGGAAGAGTAAACAAGGCTCCAGCTCTCTTCTGCATTTTCATTCTCAGCATCACCCTGGAGCAGGTGTTGAAGTTTGGGAAAAGTAACCCAACAGACACAGGGTGGTACACGTCTGCCCTCTCAGTTCCTGTGGAGACTGAACACAAAAGATTCGAATAGTCAAGGCCAGCCTAGGCTAGAGTGAGTTCAAGAAAACTCAGCTGAGAGCCTAGCTCAGCATTAAAAAAAAAGGGTGGTAAATACAAGAGCCCCTGCCTAGAATCCCCCAGTGAAGGGCTGTGGGCATGACTCAGTGGTAGAGCCCCTGCCTAGAATCCCCCAGTGAGGGGCTGTGGGCGTGGCTCAGTGGTAGAGCCCCTGCCTAGAATCCCCCAGTGAGGGGCTGGGGGTGTGGCTCAGTGGCAGAGCCCCTGCCTAGAATCCCCCAGTGAGGGGCTGGGGGCGTGGCTCAGTGGTAGAGATCCTGCCTAGAATCCCCCAGTGAGGGGCTGCGGGTGTGGCTCAGTGGTAGAGCCCCTGTTCTTGCAGACTGCTGGGCCCTAGGCTAAATCTCTATAGCTGAAAACACAAAGCCTAAGAAACCAAAGTAGAGCGGAAACAAAGCACACCAGGCTCTCCCTACTCTACAGACAGAGACGGTGTCACGGAATGGATGCTGTGTGAGGCAGAAAAGACGAACTGGGGGCTAAAGCCGTGTGGAATCAATCATTCACAGAAACTCAGCAGTTGCTTGGAGAACCTTTATTACGTAAGGGCCACCAGTGGGCCAGAGTGGTGCTGGGGACAGGGCCACCTGCTGGTCACGGACGTCGGCAGCAGGGGGCAGGAGAGGGCCGTTCATTGGCTCTCCTTGGACATCTCCACAGAGGGCTTGGCAGCCATGGAGGCCTGCACCTTCTCTACCAGGCTTGCCCACTGGCGCTGCATGTCCTCCACCAGTGGCTCGAACCAGTTTTTGAGGCGGGTCTGGAGGATCCCGGCCTGCTGGCGTATCTGTTCTGTCTGCTCCTCCATCTTGACGCGTACCTCTTCCATCTGCTCGCGCATCTCCTCTAGGCGGTCCCGGGCCTGGTTGCCCATCTCCTCCAGTCGCCCTTGGATGCGGGCACCCAAAACCTGGACGCGATCGCGCAGGGGCTTCACAGCCCCGGCACCCAGGTTGGCTGTGTGCTGGCGACCCTGCTCCACCAGAGGCCCCAGGCGCTCACGGATGGCGCTCACACCTCGTTCTGCGCCCTCGCGTGCCCCGGCTTTGTACACGGCCAGGCGTTTCTGCAGATCCTCTGCATCCCGCATCAGGCGCTTGCGCATCTTGCGCAGGTGGGTGGCGAGGCGCGCCCGCAGCTCATCTGTGCTTTGGCCCAGCATGGTCTGCACCTCATTGCGGTACTGCCCCAGTCGGTTACGTAGGTCCTCCATGTCCGCCCCGAGCCTGGCTTGTGCCGCCTGCACCTCTTTGGCCAGCCTGGCTCGCGTCTCCTCGGCCACTGGGCCCAGCTCTTGCTCCAACTCCTTTTTGTAAACCTTCACCTCCGTCATGGTGTCTTCCATGAGAACCCTGCAGGCCCAGGGAAAACACAGGAAGTGGGGGTGGGGTGGGGTGAGGGCCACGGAGACAGAAGGGCCCAGTAAACTAGCATGGGTGAGAAACTCAGACCAGAAACAAGGTGTGGTGGGGCACTCCCGTGTATTCCCAGAAGTTGAAAAAGCTGAGGCAGGAGAATTGCAGAGCCTTCGAAGGCAGCTTGAGTTACAGATTGGGATCCTGTCTCAGAAAAGCCGAAAGCCAATAAACCAAATAAATAAACGCATAAATAGATGCTTGCTAGCTGGGCAGTGGTGGCGCACGCCTTTAATCCCAGCACTTGGGGAGGCAGAGGCAGGTGGATCGCTGTGAGTTCGAGGACAGCCTGGTCTACAAAGAGAGTCCAGGACAGCCAGGGCTGCACAGAGAGACCCTGTCCCAGATAGCGCGAGACCCCAGGCCTGGATGTTCAGTGGGTGAAGGAGCAGGGGCTGGGTACTCACGTCAGTTCCTGCATGACTTGTGAGCTCTGCAGCTCTTCCTGGACCTGGTCAGACAGCGTCTGCACCCACTGCAGGTAATCTCGTAAACGGCTCAGGGCCATTTCCCAGGGCTGTTGGCTTTGCCATCCGAACTGATCTGTCACCTCTGGCTCGAGCTCCGGCTCTCCCTCGGCCACGCATCCTGCGTAGAGTAAGTTCAAGGCTGGGGCAGGACCCACAGTGCTCTTAGGTCTCTTTGAAGTAACAGTGGGTCGGGAGGCAGTGGGGTCTGTTTAGTTATTACAAGCACGTACTGCCTTGGTATCTATGTAATGCAGAGCTGAGACCAGGCAAGTAGGTTATCAGAAAATATATACCTCCCTTGTTTAAAATCATAGCGCCGGGCAGTGGTGGCGCACGCTTTTTAATCCCAGCACTCGGGAGGCAGAGGCAGGCGGATCGCTGTGAGTTCGAGGTCAGCCTGGTCTACAAAGTGAGTCCAGGATGGCCAAGGCTACACAGAGAAACCCTGTCTTGAAATACAAAACAAACAAAAAACAAAAAATGTATAGACATATTTTAATTTGTGTGTGGGGTGCGCACGTGGGCCCTTAGAGGTCAGAGGACAACTAGAGAGAATTGGCTTTCTCCTTCCACCACATAGGTCTTGGAGATAGACCTTTAGGCTTGGTGGCAAGCACCCTTACCCACTGAGCCATCAATCCTGTCATAGGGGAAATCGAGGCTTAAGGTCTCAGAAATGCCCCAGGCCCAACGGGCCAGCCAGCAGAAGGGACTGGGGCTAGAACGGGGGGTCAAAGAAGAGGAGTAGATAAAGCCCGGCATGGTGGCGCACGCCTTTAATCCCAGCACTCTGGAGGTAGAGGCAGGCGGATCGCTGTGATCCGAGGCCAGCCTGGTCTACAAAGCGAGTCCAGGGACAGTCAAGGCTGTTACACAGAAGAAACCCTGTCTGGAAAAAACCAAAAAGGCAAAGTGCCTCCAGAGCAAGCCCTTGCCCCCGTACCTGCCAGCAACGTGACCAGCAGGAACCACAGAGCTTTCATCTTCCTGATTGTGAGAGTCTGGGGAGAAAGAAATTGTCTTTGAACAGCGAAGGAGGGAGGGGTGGGGGGACTCCACCCACCCAGAGAGCCTCACCCTACCTCCCCTCTCAGATCTGTGAGACTTTAGCCAATCACAAACATTTCCCAATGTTTCCAGCTCTTCCCAAAAGGTCTGTTCACTATCTTTCGCATCCGCAGGGTGGATCCGCTGCCAAAAATTCCAGCCCCCTCTTCTAGGGTTCAAATTCCACTCGACCAAGCCACAGCCCTTAGTCCAATTTACACTCCTCTTTTTACCTTCCAATTGTGGTTTTTGTTTTTTTTTTTTTTTAAATCCTCCTCCAGCCCTGATCTCCCACACCCCAGAACTCTGTGGGACGCTGAGCCTCGAGGGTTTGAGACCAGCCCGGGTCACTTGGGGACAGTGAGGGAAACCAGTAGGTGTTTATTATAAACGCAGCCTAAGGCTCATCCTGGGTTCTTTCGCTATAGGATGGTGGTGTCATCTTCTAGCTGTGCTGGTGTGCCGCGCACGGCCAGTCCCGTACCCCTCGAGACGGCCCCTCCGTCAGTCCTGACTCTGGCAAAGGCTAGTTACCTCTTGTCCTTAGTTCTTCCCCAAGTACCTCTACCACGCTTCCTGACTTTTCAATTCTTGTCCCTGCTTCCTGGACACCAGGGGATCGATCCCAAGGCTCCTTGGGTGAGAGGGTCCCCCAGCCCCAGCCCGTCTTACCAGCTCCTTCAGGAAATCAAGTCCTTAACCCGGGGCTGAATAGGGCACAGCATCCCAGACTTGTCCAATTATAGGGCTCCCCCTGCCCCGCCTCCTCCTCAGAGATAGGGCGGGCTGGGCCAGCCCCCTGTCACGAGGCGGGTTGTCCTCTGGTTCTTCACAGCAGGGCAGAGGAAAAAGGTGGAGTTTGGAGGCCTTGTGGCACCCCCACCCCCGCCCCCAAAGGGAGCGGACGCCTCATCAAATTATCCAGGCATCAGTGCTGGGGTACCGAGTACGGCCTCCCCACTTTCCTTGGGGGGGGGGGTCTGGTGCACCGTAAGGCAAGGGTGGTGGGCTGGGGACTTGTGTCAGATGCTCAGCTTCTGGGGTGAAGCCTTGGCCCCTCTTTGCTGATTCCTCAGCCACAGAACTGTCCCCAGCCCCAGGCTGGGACACTCTTCAGTGCCCTCAGGAGCTGTTTGGTGGTGGCTCCTGATGGGTTTGAATCGATACATCAAGCCAAGCCCTGGGGATTCAGTCTTGTCTCTGGCAACTGGCAGACAGATGTGTGACCTTCGGAGGGAGAGCCACTCCAGCATTTTGTTTTATTTTTTGGGTTTTTCGAGACAAGGGTTTCTCTGCGTAGCCTTAGCTGTCCTGGACTCACTTCTGTGGACCAGGCTGGCCTCGAACTCACAGCAATCCACCTGCCTCTGCCTCCTGAGTGCTGGGATTAAAGTTGTGCACCACCACCGCCCAGCACTTTTTTTTTTTTTTTTTTTTTTTTTTTGGTTTTTCGAGACAGGGTTTCTCTGTGTAGCCTTGGCCATCATGGACTCGCTTTGTAGACCAGGCTGGCCTCGAACTCATAGCGATCCGCCTGCCTCTGCCTCCCGAGTGCTGGGATTAAAGGCGTGCGCCACCACGCCCGGCTTCTGCCCAGCACTTTTAAAAAGTTGTTTTAAGACAGGATTCTTAGGCTGCCCTCAAAGTCACAACCAACCTTCTGCAGCACGTTGGGATTGCAGGTGTGTGCCACTGTGTGTGAATTTGGCTTTTCTGAAGTTTTACTCATAAAACCAGAAAGGCAGTTATTTTGGGGGACACGTGCCTGTACTCAGGAAACTGAGGCAGGATCCTGTGTCAGGGCGAGCTTAGAGAATAGAACGATGCCCATGCTAAAAACAAGAAGTGGGGAAAGCAGGTGGTACTGGGCCGTCTCGGTATGGCAAAGGGCTCACACGCCACTGGCAAGCTTGCTAGATGCACTGCACAAAGCGTTTTTGTTCCCAGATGTTGCCCAGAGAGGGTGTTAGTATGAGGGGGAGCCACTCAGCAAGGCTTGGCACAGGATGGGGGGCGGGGGGAAGGCACATGATTCTGTGGGATGGGAAGAGGTGAACAATTGATTCCAAGAAGGGTAAAGGGTGCCTGGCCAGGCCCAGGCCTGTTAGCTTTGGCCTCAGAGAACGCTAGCAAGGAGTGGGTGTGGTGAGATGGCTTCCTTGGGTTACTAAGGGTCAGCTCCACTGCA
This sequence comes from Acomys russatus, assembly GCF_903995435.1. Taxonomy (NCBI): domain Eukaryota; kingdom Metazoa; phylum Chordata; class Mammalia; order Rodentia; family Muridae; genus Acomys; species Acomys russatus. Next base: position 14,201,262 of record NC_067155.1, read on the forward strand.
CAGCTCATATCCCCAGAACAGGCACTAGAAAGGGTTCCTGTGCTGCTGTCTCGAAGGACATCTTTGCTTGGCAAAGCACTAGACTTCCAGTGAGGTGCCATTTGAAATGCCCGGTTTGAGGTGGTCACCACACCCTGGCTGGAATGTAGCCCCCCTGGAAAAGCACCTGCCTGACACACACAAGGTCTCGACAACCCTGCAAAAACATTGTCTTGACATTTCCTTTGTTTTAGTCTGGGAAGGTCCTAGGGCCCCATCCTCCACCCTCAGAACTACTTTCTGTATTGTGCTCAACTTTTTCCAGGAACTTAGTTTCTTCCTGAAGTTTCTGAGACCTCTGACCTTCCCATGGGGAGAAAGTCACAACCTGCTGCCACCTCAGCCCATTTTGGAATGGGGAGGCTCCTGAGTCGCATTCTCCCTGCCCCCACCCTGTTTGCAGAGACAAAGTCCTCTGCCACCTCTCCAGGCCAGGCTGCACTGGGGCGAGTGACCTGGAGCCACCCTCCAGGCCTGTGATGTCTTGGCTGCTCAAGTCCCCAAAAGCAGAGGGTGTGGCAGGCCAAGCTTTTCCTAAGCTGCTCGGCGCCCCCTGCTGGCAGCCACGCTAGGCAACTGGAGAAAACTCAGGCCACCCAGATGTTTTTTTCCCCATGTGTATTTTTTGTTTTTTAAGTTTTTTTTTTCTGTAAAATGTCCCGGTTCTTCCATAACTTATAAACATGATTTCTATGGAGGGGTGGAAGGGAAAGTGATGGGCGGCCGGTGCTCCTCTGCTGCCCTCGGGAGGACAGGGACATCACTGTCTTTCCTCCCTGAGCCTGTGCAGCCGCCTCTGCCTGGGCGCTCACAGTCGAGTGCCCTTCAGATTCCAGAACTCCCTCCGGGACCCTAGGCCCCCTGGACACTGTCCCTTGGCGCTGGGTTTCCTCAGGCGTGGGGAGGGTCCCCTCCTTCCCGCTGCCCCGACCCCAGGAGGGAGGGAGAGGAGGGGGAGGGCGGCCGGCCCAGCGGTGTCTGCAGAGGAAGGGCAGGCGTGCTCAGCCGATGGTAAGGCCAAAGCCACACAGGAACTTATTCTTGCGGTGGTTCAGGAAGGCGCAGAGGGACAGTGTCAGGGGCAGGGGTGGCAGCTTCTTCTCCAGTGTGGCACCCACGATCCAGTTACTGTTCACAGAACCTGTGGGAGGACAGAGACTCGGTGGGTTGATGTGCCCGGTCACCTCTAGGATGGTCACACTGGACACTGAGGTAGTACATGCTGCCACAGGTCAGGCAGCTGCTTGGGCCTGCTCTGGGAATGGCTGCTTCTGTGCACACAGGGCTCGTGGTGCTGGGACCCAGCTACCCCAGGTAAAGGGATAGAATGACAGGCTAGAGGCAGCACACAGCTGGCCCAACTAAGGGGACACTGCTCGGGTCACAACCAAGGCAGCCCAGACCATCAGCACAGCCTCCACAGTGAACTGTGGCCACCCTAAGCCTCAGCGTCACCCAGGTTTGACATGAGCAGGTCCTGAACCTGGCTGCCACCACCCCGACTCCCCAGCAGTGCTGGCTAGTTTTATACAAGCTAGCCATTTTTCTGAGACAGGGTTTCTCTGGGTAGCCCTGGCTATTCTAGCACTCACTGTCCAGGGAACAAAAAGAGAAACATCTCCCTAAGAGGGATGCAGGTGCCAGGTGGCCCACCGTTGGGGGATGGTCTGATGTATTTTGATGCCAATTACTGCTTGCTGTCTGACCTACCTTTTGCTTAATAAAAAGCCATCCCACCTGGGCAGGGCAGGAGATAGGTGGGGCTTAGAGAGAGAGGAACCCTGGGAAGAAGGAGGACTGCCACCAAGAGAAAGGAAAAGGAGAGAGACCTGAAGTGAAGAGAGGAAGGCCGCATGGGTTAGCTGGAGGAGAAACGCATGGCCGGTGGCGTGGATGGAGAACCCGGCTCAGATGAAGAACATTAGCAAGTATTTGGGATTATGGATGGGAGGTAGCTTGATAAAAGTTATTGGAAGCAGATGGCATGGGATTGAGGTAGGGATCCCATGCCTGCCCCACTATGGGAGGTGGTTTAGAGGATTGATATCTGCCCTGCCCCAGGTTAACTAAGGCTGTCTTAAAATATAACAAGTGTCTGTCTTGATTGGTTGCTAGGCAGGCCTACAGATAATATAGATAAAATTTAAAAACAATAAGTGGCACCCAACATGGGGCAGGTATCCACACTTTGTCATAGCTCACAGAGCGTCCATGAGCCAGAACAAAGATGGCTACATACATGTGGCCAGTTGGAGAGGCGGACCTAAGAGACTGACAGTCTTCTAAATTAGCCTGAGGAATGTAGTTAAATGCCAAAAAAAATAATAAAATAAAAACTATTCCTAGCACTCGGGAGGCAGAGGCAGGCGGATCGCTGTGAGTTCGAGGCCAGCCTGGTCTACAAAGTGAGTCCAGAACAGCCAAGGCTACACAGAGAAACCCTGTCTCGAAAAACCAACCCCCCCCCCCAAAAAACCAACAAAAAACCCCAAAAAAACAAAAAACAACCCTACTATGGTCCCTTTACAAGGTGTCATGGCAGGAGGCTCCTGGATCATTTTTGGCTTTTTGGTGTTTATGAATTTGTTTGCAGTGAGCTTAGTAAAGGTCACACTTCTCCTTACGTCTCTAAAAAAGTTCAGGGAGAAAGGCAGAGAGCGGAGAAATATGAGACTAAGTTACTAACAACTAGGAAGGAAGGAGGAACTGAGCTCTTCTCCATAAAGTTGACAGCAGCTGGGATTCTGAGCTGCTTAGCTGCAAGGTGTTTGTCAGGACGTTCTGGAAAAGGCTCACCAAAGGGAGATAATAGCAACTAAATTCCAAGGAATGATGGACAGAATTTCACTAACTAAAGCCTAAATTGGCAAAAATGACCCAAGGCTTAGACTTCTCTGGTTTCCTTGTTTGATTTTTTGCTGAGATTTCTAAAAATTGTTGACTGATTAAGATAAAATAGGGCGGTGGAGGCACCACTACTCAATCCCAGCACAGCAGAGACAAAAGCCAGGAGGGCTCCTGAGATCCGGCCTGGCTTCCACAGGCTTGACCCCCTGCTGATAAGTTGTTTACAAGAGACTGCTCAGGATTTAAAGCGACATTTTTTGGTATGTTCCTTTTTAACAATGGATTGTATATACTTACTAATCTAAAGGATAAATACGCATCAATCTGAGGTTTATATGTTTTTTTAAAAAGTAATAAAAATGCTGTAAGTGTGTTTTGTTGGCTAAGGTAAAGACATAGGTTGAATGGGGAGACAGACGTGAAGCTACAGGGCTCCCTCGCAGAGAAAGGGTGAGGCAAAACCACCCACAACAAATGTAAACAGCTAGGTACAAGATACCTACGGCCTAAGAAATATATTCTGTTGGTCAAGATAAGGACCAAGAAAAGGTTAAAAAGAGGAACATACAAGCTGCCTATGTAGGTACAAGATACCTACTATATACATAAATCCTAAGAAAAAATGAAAATCTATCTGATGTTTATTTAAAATTTAATGACTTTTTCTTCTGCTCAGGGCAACCGGCTTGTTTCTAAAACTAGAAGAAGCAGGTTGTGGCCTAGCTTATACATCAAGCGCCACAGAGCCAACAGCGCACGCCTTTAATGCCAGCCCCTGGGAGGCAAAGACAGGCAGATTTCTCTGAGTTCAAGTCCACCCTGGTCTACAAAGAGTCCAGGACAGCCAGGGCTCTGTTACAAAGAAACCCTGTCTCAAACAAAACAAAAGAACAGAGGGCTGCAGGCAAGCCTGTAGGGCAACTTCTTAATTAGTGACTGACATGGAGGCCCCAGCTCCCTGTGGGTGGTAGTGGGGCCACCCTGGGGCCGATTGGGTACAAACAAGCAGCTGAGGAAGCCATGAGGAGCTTCTGCCTCAGCCATGCATTCCAGGTCCTGCCCCAACTTCTCTCAGTGGTTGGCGTATGATCTGAGAGTTATATGCCAAAATAAACTCTTTCGTCCCCAAATTGTTTACGGCCATGGTGTTTCATCACAGCATAACCCTAAGTAAGTCAAGAGTGAGTAGGGGGAGGGCCAGGGGCAGAAGGCAAGTTCAGAGAGCTAGCGAAAAGGGAATGGGAGACAGGGTTTAAAGTGTGACACCCCCCCCTGCCCCGCCCCTCACCAATGTGCCAGGGTAGGAGCTCCACTGTTTGACAAGTCTCCCTGCCGAATTTGGAGGTACCCCCCCTTTCATCTTCCCCCTCTCTCACCACACAGGCAGCTGAGGCATCTCTGGTCTGTTTTCAAGGAGGGAAACTGAGGCTTTCCTTACCTTTGAAGAGGAAGTTGGCCTTGGGCAGGTCCAGCTGGTACCCAAAGGAGGCACTGGTGTCCTGCATCCTGGTGCTGGCCTCAAACTCCACGCCCACTTGCAGCTGGGCGGGGGGGGGGGCAGGGGGGGGAAGAGACAGGCACCCGGTGAGCTGCCCATTAGGGCTCCTGGGCCCACTGACAGCACCAGCAAACCCAGCCCGGGACTCGGAACTCGGCACTCCCTCTGGCTTACCTGGTCACTGGCTTTGTGGTAGTATGTCGCATGCATGCCTGCCTGGCCCAGCGTTACTGTTGCCAACCAGTTGTTCACTAGGAGAGCAGAGGTGGGTGAGGGCTGGGTAGCAAGGGATGTGGGCATCTGGACGCCTTACTGTTCAGACCCCAGCCACCCTCAGTGTCCCCCTGGCTCACGTGTGTATTTCCCAGCTAGAGAGATGACAGTGCCCTCCTCTCCAGGCCGCCGGTGGTAGACGAGCTCTCCCCCCAGGGCCAGGCAGGGCGTGATGCTCTGGAGGTAGTGGGCCACGAGGATTCCTGCGGAAGGAGAGGGCGGTCAGACTCCCTGGCCTGGCTCTACTTCCCCAGTGGCCTCCTCCTCACAACACTTAATGCCTTTCTAGTCACTCTGCCTCTCCTGACCCCCGAAGAGGCACGAGCACACCTCGCAGGTGAACTGCTGTGGGTTTGAGGCCAGCCTGGTCTACAAAAAACAAGTCCAGGACAGTTAAGGCTAACACAAAAGAAACCGTCTCAACTCCTCCCCTCTGCAAATGACTGGCAAGGGAGGGAGCAGAGGCTCGGTTCAACAGCTCTTGCCCAGCCTGAACAAGGCTCTGAATTCCACCCCTAGAATGGGGAGGGGGGCAAACAGGATCCCTAAACTCGCAGAGGGTGTCTTCCCACAGAAGAGGAATAAGTTCTAGGGCAGCTCGGGGTACAGGGTGATGCCATGTCTTGAAAAACAAGACTTTCCAGAGGAGCATCTAGCAGAACTACGCATACAGACCAGTTTGTGTGAGGTGAGGCCCAGGGTTCTCAGCTGGGTCTGGGTGTGTTCTGAGAAGTCTGACCATGGCTAGGGCAGAGGCAGGTACCATGGATTCATGAGCTAGTGTGAGTGTTCCCTCAGCAAGCAGGGGACCACTAGCTTCAAGACAGGATCAACTCAATCCCAGCATACCCCATGACCACTGTCAACCCATCTAACGGAGAGGAAACTGAGCTGGAGCCCCCACATCTACAGACAGCACCTTCAAGGCAGAAGGCCCTTCCCTCATCCCGATGCCGTATAGTCCCCGACTGCTGAGAATGGGGACTAAGCCACCCCTACATGTGTCTCTAACTTTGGGTCACCACGGCCTTCTTGAGCCATTTCTCTACCCAGGGCCCCCTCTCTTCCTCACACAGGTGCAGCCCCTGACAGCCTCATAGCACATACAGGGGATCTCGCCAGAACATGAACCAAGAACCTGCTATTGCTCTCCAGTGCCCTGGGAAGATGCAAGCTCCTCGAATAAAAAATGGAGCCATGACACAGCCGGCCACCAAAGCTTGCCTTCTACTCCTCTGGCTCGACAGGTACAGAAAGTTCACCTGCACTGAAGCCACCACCATGGAATGCTTGGTCTACCTGCCATACCAGCCCTCTAATGGGCTGAATTGCAAGTCTGAGCACATGGCCCCTGCTCCTTCCCCATAAATAGCTAGGGAGGCTGGCTTCAGCTTTATTCTGGTTCATTGCTTGTTTAGATCTATGTGTCATGGGTGTTTTGTGACATGTGCCTGGTGCCCATAGAGGCCAAAGGCTATGGTATTGCCCGGAACTGGAGTTACAGGTAGGTAACACAGTCCCATGCCAGCTGTGCCTATCATACCAACATGAGACAGGTGGAAGAAAGATGGATCTCTTGTGAGTTTAAGGACAGCCTGGTACTTTGTTCCAGGAGAGCCAGGACTATATAAAGGCACCCTGTTTCAATAAACAAATAAGGATCTTGCTGTACAGCTCTGGCTAGCCTCAAACTTGGGATCCTCTGTCTTGGCCTCCCAAGTGGCTAGGATTATAGAAACGTGCCATTGCACTCTGCTCAAGACCTCACCCCCCCACCCCATCAGTCATGTGCAAGCATGTATCAGTGCTTGTGCAAGTGCAGGTATGTGCAGAGGCCAGGCTGTCCTCAACTCGTTCTTTCACTGTTGTTTTGACTTTGTGTAATCAGGATGGCCCAGGCCTAGCATGGGTTCTCCTGCCTCAGCTGCCCGAGTGCTAGGATTACCAGTGCGAGCCACCAAGCTCAGCTGGGCTGGGACAAGTCTCTCCAACCCAAGATGTTATGGCGTCCCGTAAGGACCCTGGACTTGGAGTGTGCCCTGCCACCTGCTTTGGTTAGCTGATTGCTGAGGTCTGAACGCAGGGCTCTGTGCATGCTAGGCAAGTATTCGGGTTGGCAGGCAGGCCTGTCTGTGCGACGCCTGGCTCCCCCAGCAGCCCTATCCTGGTTCTGACTTTATCCCCGGGTGCTGAGGAGGCCCTACCTACCATGCTTGTCTGCACTGGTCTCCATTACAGGACAGAGTTTTGACTACAGCAGCATCTCCCACACTCTGCGATATGTGAAGATGCTTCTGACGGTGCGTGGAGGGCCTGCCCATGGGTAACCAACCCCCACCCAGGCACAGCGCCATGTCCTGAGGCTGAAAACTCAGAGGCACTGAAGCAATGTTGGGGACACAGCTCAGCGGTGGAAAGATCGCTCGGCATGTGCACTGAGGCTTTGGCTTTCATCTTTAGCAAACAGATTACTGAGTAACATGAAGCCTGACACTTCACAAGTGACAACAAAGCACGTCCTTCAAGCAAATGAACAAACTTAAGTGGCTCTAAGGGACTAAACCATCCAAACTCAAAGGGCAGGGTTAGAGCCATCGTAAGCACAGGCCTCAGGCAGGCTGGGAGGCCCCACCAGGCCTCAGCCTGATGAAGGCTGACAGCTTTCTAAATGTTTTTTTTTTTGGGGGTTTTAAGACAGGGTTTCTTGGTGTAGCCCTGGCTATCCTGGAACTCACTTTGTAGACCAGGCTGGCCTCAAACTCAGAGATCCACCTGCCTCTGTCTCCTGAGTGCTGGGATAAAGGCGTGCAGCACTATGCCTGGTTGGCTGACAGTCACCATGCGGATGTGCAGGCAGGCCTCCTGCAGGGTAGGTGGCCCGGTGTTCCAGCAGACCTTCCCATCCCTGACATGCCAGGAACACCTAATTATAAAACAAACAAAACAAAAAACCCAAGGCCACCCTTCCTCTTTTCCTGGTATTTTGGAGAAGGTGTGTGGGTCACTCCAGGAAAGGTTAGGCCCTTGTTGGAAGCCATCACAGCTGGGCCAGCCAGATAGCACAGAAGGGACAAGAGCCTGTTGTGTGAGCCCAGGAGCTGACTAGCATCCCTGGTGCCCACAGTGGAAGGAGAACCTCCACGCACACCCACAGCATGAACTGACATACTTCACTATAATGATAAAGCGAGTAATCAGCTGCCAGGCGGTGGTGGCACATGCCTTTAATACCAGCACCCAGGATCTCCAGAGGCCAGCCCTCTACAGAGTGAGTTCCAGGACAGCCAGGGCTACAGAGAAACCAACACAAAACTTATTTTTATGGTGCTGCAACTATACATAAGCCAACCCTCACTGGTGGAGCTAGGCAGGCATTAAGCCACACTCAAGGCTACAGCTGACAACTCTCCGAGCTTTTTAACTGGAGGCTCGTGCTAGGATGGACACCTTCCCAGGTGGACTCAGCGTTTTTGCCCATTGTCTCATCATCAGTGCTTAAATATGCTGTATGGGACTCGCATTCAGCGGGCGGTTAGACAGGTGGCCAGCAACTCCTGCTCACAAGAAAGGAGAGAGCACAGATGTGCAGAGTAGCCAGGCAAGAGCCATCTGTACCACCAGCCCGGCACGCGTCTGACCTTACGGGCCTGAGTCCACCAAGCCGCACTAGCGTCTCTAGGGTATGGCTGAGAGACAGTAGCAGGCCAGGGATGAACTATGACCTAACTACAGCTCCTGCCTGATGGGACCGCAGTTTTATCCCACGAGGATGAAGTCCAGGGACTTTATCACTGTGCCGCACGTCCCCCAGTTTACACATCACCGCTTTGTTTTCTTTGGTGGAGGGGGGCAGGCTTCTACTACATCACCCAGGTGTGGTGGTTTGAGTGAGAAACGTCCCCAGAGTGTCAGGCATCTCTTTTGTTTGTTTTGAAGACAGAGTTTTTCTGTGTAGTCCTGGCTGGCCTTGAACTCACAGCAATACCCCTGCCGCTGTCTCTCGAGTGCTGGGATCACAGACAGGTGCCACCATGCCCAGTGTAGTTCTTTTGAAGTCTCGGCCATCTTGACATTTGCACCCCAGCTGGTGGTGATGCTTGGAGAGGCTCAGGCTTGGGCTGCTTAAGGAAATGCCACCAGGGGCAGGCTTTGAAGTTCCAAGGACTCGTGCCATTTCCAGTGGTCTTTGCTTCCTGCTTTGCTGTCAGGCCTGCCACTAGTCACATCTCACTGCCATGACAAACTCGCCCCCCTACCCGCCCCAACAGGGTTTCTCTATGCTATCTTGGCTGTCCTCGATTGGCTTTGTAGACCAGGCTGGCCTCAAACTCACAGCGATCCGCCTGCCTCTGCCTCCCGAGTGCTGGGATTAAAGGCGTGCGCCACCACGCCCGACTCATGACAAAGTCTCATCCCTCTGGCTCTCTAAGGCCTCCTTCTGTAGGCTGCATCCCTCAGGTATCTTAGCACACTACACCCAAGTCTTCTGTTTCTTCATTTCACTATGCAGACCAGGGAGGGATCCACCTAGCGCCAGGCTTCAGGGTACGTTCCACCTGCCCGGAACCACAGCTCTGTCCTCAGGAGCATTGGCGGTTCTCAGAAGATCAGGTCCCACCAGCACCCACAAGGTGACTCACAGCAGCCTGTAACTCCAGCCTCAAGGGACTGGACACCTTCTCCTGGGCTCTGAGGGCAGTGGCACATTTCAAGCACACAGACACATATAGGTAAATACCATACATACCAAATAAAGTTAAAATAGCAAGTACGTATCCCTACCCGCCAGGGAGCCAACCTTCATCTTTGACCCTCTCCAGTAGAACTGGGATTAAAGGTGTGGCAGCACCTGGTTTTTTGTTTTGCTTTTGTTGTTGTTTGTTTCTCTGTGTAGCCTTGGCTGTCCTGGACTCACATATAGACCAGGCTGGCCTCAAACTCAGTGACTGTCTGCCTCTGCCTCCCGAGTGCTGGGATTAAAGATGTATGCCATCACGCCCAGCTCGGTTTGCTTCTCTCCCTCCCCCAGCCCCCTCCCTCCTTCCTGCTCTGCTGAGGGATTCATAGCTCAGCCTGCCAGAAACTCAAGCTGCCTCAGCCTTGTGAGTGCTGGGATCACAAGGTAGTGAGCGTCACCACCCAAGGATCTCAAGTCACTCCTGAAGGAAGCATTGGAGGTCCCAAGAGCCGAAGCCATGTGCCTTGTGGAGAAAGGGGACCTGGATCGAGACTTTTTGACCACCTGTGAGCCCCCCACCTCTTACCTGAACCCACCAAGACATCTGGGTTGCCCAGGGTGACAGCAGCTGTGAAGTCTGAGCCCCGGTACTCCCCATCCACCTGCCAGTTCACAAACTTCGACTGCTGGGTCTGTGGGACAGGGGCAGCGTGAGAGGCATGGAGAGGGTCCCTGGGAGGGCGACAGGCCGTACCCATGCATCACTCACCTGGATGGCCATCTTGGACCTGAGACCTGGGCTCAGCTGGTGGATGATCTGCGCATTGAGGCTGCCACTGTTGTCCATGTCACCCACCAGCACCGGGAAAGCCTGTGAGACAGAAGGTGGCTTAGAGGTCAGAGGTCATGCATGAAGACTGCAAGCAGCGCGGGCCTGGCGGCGGCGCACACCTTTAACCCCAGCACTCGGTAGGCAGAGGTAGGTGAATTGCTTTGAGTCAGAAGCCAGCCGGGGTCTACAAAGTGACCAGAACAGCCAAGGCTATAAAGAGAAACCTTGTTGCAAAAAGCTAAATGCAAGTAGCAAGTCTAAGCAAGGGCAGATCCTGAGCATCACACTGGCATTCCCACCACCATGATGGTCTCAGTGCTTAGACCGTGCCCACTTGGGTCACCACTTCCATGACACTTCTGCCCCTGGAGCTACTGGGTTGTAATCCCCACAGCCAGGCAGGCAGTCTGGCTATAGATGAGCTGCTTTTCTTTCTGAGAGGAGGTCCAGGCTGGCCTCGAACTCACAGCGATCCGCCTGCCTCTGCCTCCCGAGTGCTGGGATTAAAGGTGTGCACCACCACCACCTGGCTTAACTAAGGTTTCTATTGCTGGGATAAACACGAGGACCAAAAGCTAAGGTGTCCTTCAGCGTACAGCTCACTGCAGTCCATTACTGAGGGAAGCCAGGGCAGGATGTGATGCAGGACCGTGGAGGCAGGAGCTGATGCCACAGAAGGTGCCTCTCACTGCGCTGCTTAGCCTTTCTCAGAGCACCCAGGACCACCAGCCCAGAGGCAGCACCGCCCACAGCGAGCTGGGCCTCCTACATCCATCACCAAATAGACAAGGCGGCTCCTCTGCCCAGGTGACTGCACTAGCTCAGTCAGCACTCTGGCTAAGTTGCTGAGGATGCCATGGCCTCCTGAGTGCTGGATCACAGGTCTGGGCCCCCAGCCTGCCCTTTGTTTGTTTACATATGGAAGTAGCTCTTGCTTGTGGCCCTGGGCTCCTCATCCTTCCAGCACAGGTTTCCCAAGCACCAGGCTGGGTGTGCAGGAGACTCGGCTGGCTTTGGGAAGCTGACTCCTGACGACACGTGACCGCTATGGAGTCTTCCGTTTCTGCCGCCATGTTTCCCTGCTACCACAGCATACCTCCTCTCCAACCATTACACCATTTGTGTCCCACACCTGAGGACTTCACAAGCTTTGGCACAGTCCAGCTCCAACTCCTGGAACTACCAGCTCCACTCAAGGGCCAACGGGACAGGTCATCAGGAAGGTAAAGGCACATGTCACCAACCCCAGCGCACACAAAGTGGAAGGAACAAAATGACTCTTGCCAGCTGTCCTCTGCCGTCCACAGTACCCCCTCCCCAACCTAACAGACACAGTTTCAAGTGCAGCTCAGGCCTTTTCAGCCTTGTAACACTAGGGCACTGTGACAGATGGGCACTGCCAAGCAGGCGACCTTGCTACTCTAACGCAGCTCCAGGAGGCTTTTGTTCCTTGCTGATCTGCAAGACTGGAAAGATTTAAAAAAAAAAAAAAAAAAAAAAACCAGGCACGGCGGCATACATCTTTAATGCCAGCACTTGGGAGACAGGCAGGAGGCAAGAAGCTCTCTGAGCTGGATTCCAGCCCGGCTTACATAGGGAGTTCCAGATAGGTAAGGTACTTGCAAGTAGAATTCACGTCTAAACCCCCAGCCCTTGTGTAAGCACCAGGCACGGCTGCACATGCCTGCCGCTGGAACACTGTAGGGACAGTGGCCCCGTGAGTGTGCTAGCCAGCCAGTCTAGCCTAATCGGCGAGCTTCCAGGTCAGATGCCCTGCTCTGCCCTTTCTGAGGCATCTGCACGCATGGGTAATCCGCACACACGGAAGTGCACGCAGGTTACGTGCTAGGGACACAGCCCAGCCAGGAGAGCGCTTGTCTAGCACGCCCAGGTTCAATTCCCAGCACCAGGCGAACCGGAGCACTATGATGGATGCCTGAAATGCCGGCACTTGGGGAGGTAAAGGCAGGAGGATTGATGGTTTAACATCATCCTCAGCAACAGCTCAAGCCCACTCGGGGGCCACATGAAACCCTGCCTCCAGATACAAAACGCACACAGTGACATAAGCAGACACCTAACTCGGTACCTCCTCAGCCCTCCAGCCCCCACCCAACTCCACACCCCATGACCCGTCCCCTGCTAGGGCAGCTGAAGACCACGCCTGAGGCACCTACCTGACCCTCTTTCTCCCTTGTCAAATCTCTCTGTGGCTCTCTAGCGCCCCCTAGAGAATATCCAAGCATACAGTTTGACACTCGGGCTCCTATACCTGACATCAGCATCCAGGTCATCACTAGGTGGTCCCCCCACCCCTAAACCCGTTGCCACCAGCACCACCCAGCCCAGGACCAGACAAAGCCCAGGGTGTTAGGAACACTGCTGTAGGAAGGCATCCCCCATGCCCCAACACCTCCTCCGCCCTCGGCTCCTCACATTCTCCCCCGAGCCTGTCACTGGGCTACCTGTTTCCTTAACGGAAGAGTCGATGCTAGACCTTACCTCCGTGGGACTCAGCTGCTTCGTCCCCACGTATGTGACCCCGAAGTGGTAATTGGACTCCCCAATCGTGCCAAGGGCTACTGTGTGGGTCACCTGCAAGAAGACAAGAGCTGAGAGGCCTGGGCGGGGCTTGTATGTCCACTTTGAGGATGCAAACACAAGAGTTTTGGGGCTGGCTAAGGATGAAAACTAGCAGTGTGGGGCTGGGGAGTTCGCGCCAGGTGGCAGGCCATACTTAGCATCAGTGTCCAGGGTTCTACCCTAGGGGAGAAAACAAAACACTAGGACTGACTGATGAGATTAGAGGTTACTGGTGAGGAAAGTAGGGCTAGGGTGGGCTACAAGCTCGCTATCACACTCCTGACTACAGGGGTACGAGGCACCTTTGAATTTAGGCCCCAAACTCTCCCCCGCCCCTTGAGAGTCAACCTGAAATGTACAAGACTTGTCACTAGTTTCCCTTCCTTATTTTTATTCTAAAGATTTATTTTGTGTCTCTGAGTACGCTGTCTGCAGCATGCCAGAAGAGGGCCTCGGATCCTACTGCAGGTGGCTGTGAGCCGCCGTGTGGGTGCTGGCATTTGAACTCAGGATCTATGGAAGAATAGCCAGTGTTCTTAACCTCTGAATCATTTCTCCAGCCTTTGCCTTTCATGTCTTGATCCCAGGCTGGTCTGGGACATAGGCTCTGCCTGCCTCAGCCCCTGCCAGTGCTGTGATTAGAGTGTCCTGAGTCTTTGTTAGCAGGCTTTTCAGAGCATCTACGTATAAGATCTGTATGCATACAGGGGTATGGCTCTCATGACCTCTGGAGGGTCAAGGCGCCAGACAGACTCACCTGGAAGCGATTGCTCAGTCCTTTGTTGACTGTAAGTTTGACACCTTCCATCTGAACAGGAAACAGCTCTGCAGAAGAAAGATGCTGTCACACCCCAAATTCCCTCCTTTCCTCCCACCCCAAGCTCTCTCCGGGGACCCACACTTCACACACACACACAAAAATCCCACCACTGGAGGAAAACTCCACCTAGTGGACGGGGCTAGGCCCTCTGCCGGTTTCTAAGACCCAGTGCAGTCACCTGTACCCAGGAAACTCACTTTCTTGCCAAATTTCTCATCCCTACAGTGGGGGGCCTCACCACAAATATCTAAGTATCAAAAATAAGAATGTACCCCGTATGTTCAAACTGATCCTAGGCCAGGTTCTGTATTCCTTGGGTTTGCAGCCCTCACGGGAACATTGGGGGACACCTCCTGACACCATGACCTTGGGCACACTAAGGACTCCGGCGGGGTTGGTGCCGGGGTTCTCAGTGCCCCAAGACCCCTCTCCTGCTGTGGCACTCTTCCCCAGGGAGTTCCCGATGTGATCACAGTCCCGAGCCCCCCGTCCAAGGTCCCCCCCACCCCCCGCCGTCCCATCCCATCCTCAACTCCTAACGTTCGGTTCAGCGATGGCAACGATGCGCGCCCATCCTGCCGGCGGCGGGGGTGGGTGTGTGTGTGTGTGGGGGGGGTGTCCTTCCCCGCCGGGCGATGCCGGCCCGGCGCCCCTCACCCTTGCACTTCCGGTGGCACTCCTCGAACGTGCCCGGGTTGGGCAGGCAGCCGCAGCCCCCATCGTCCGAGGCCCCCGCGGCGCCGCCGCTGACCGCAGCCCCGGGGGTCCGTTCCGAACCCCGGCCCGCGCCCGACCCGGTGCCCAGGCCGCCCCCGAGCGGCGGCAGCGTGAAGCCGGGCGGCGAAGGCGGCGGCGGCGGCAGCCCCACGAGGGACGGCGTGGGTGGCGGCGGGGGCCCTGCGGGCGGAGAGCTAGCGGCCAACACGTTCCCCATGGTGGACCTGCGAGGGGGAAAGGTCAGGGGGCAGAGGTCAGGGATCGCACACGCCAACCCCTCCCCCCCGGATACGGCCTCGAGCCACTTCCACCCCAACTCGCACCCGGTTCTCACTGGCGGCGGCGGCGCCTGTTCCCGGCCTGGGCTCCGCTCCTGCCCCGTGCGCTACGCGCAACCGAACCCGCTGCCGCCGCCGCCGCCGCCGTCTCCCCGCCCCACGGAGCCCATTGGTTCAGTGTCCTCCGGGATCCTCCCACCACCGTAGAGACCGGGCATCCTATTGGACCTTCGGCAGGAAGGTCCGCCCATCTCGTTGAAACTCCCATTTCTATTGGTTCTCCACCGGGCGGTCGGTGCAAGCCTCCTCGCCTTTTCTATTGGCTCGTAAGTCCCGTGCCTATTGGTTCGCGACGCCGCGGGTCTCGGCGCTAGCTCGCCATTCGTCGGCGCCGCGGGCATTGGAACGCCTACTTACTCATTGCCTCGCCCTCCTCCTGGAGGAAGCGGAGCCCCGCCTCAGCAAACGCCGTGACCATTGGTGGGATTTGGCTCACCTCGCGTTTTGATTGGCTACGTTATGTCTAAGGGCGGGGCCGGCCGAGGTGACGTTTTTTTACGCCCGTGCCCTCATTGGCTAAGGTGTCAGGGTCAAAGGGCACGGGTAAGGGTGCGTTGCGCTGCAGACGCTGCTAGGCAGCAAGGTCAGGCCTCGCGTCCCGACAGGCACCGCGGTGGAGGGGCGGGGTCGCCCATTGGAAAGCCGGAAGTGCTGCCCCTTCCCAATGCGCCTCCGGAAAGTTTCAAACCTGTCCTGTGAAAACTGGCCCGCACCTACTTACCCATAATGCCCGCTCTCTCCCTTAACGCAACAGCTGCCTTGACCCCCGCCGCCACCCCCCCCCTTTTCTTTAAATACCCATCATGCCGTCCTCTCCCGCGTGACCGTGGCTTCTATCTTTGGTCCATTCATTCCTTTCCCATTACCCAGCATTCATTCATTCGCCCATTCATTGAGCTCCATTTCCTTGTCTCGGATTAGCGCGTTTCTGCACGTTCACTCTCACCGTCCTTCCGGCCTTCCGTTAGCCGTCTTGGGATCTTTTCCCTCCTAGCTATTGCCCACAGCTCCTCTTTCTCCTCATCTCTTTGCCGCTCTGGTTCATTCGTTTAGCTACATTACCCATCACGCCTTAGGGGCTGCTTTGAAAATACGTCCCCGATGTGACTTTTTTTTTTTTAATGACCCCACTCCCCAGCCCCGCCGCGTACACCAGGCTGACCTTGAATTGTGGGCGATGCTACCTCAGCATCCTAAATGCCCTTAGCCTGTGAGTTGCCGCTGGCTTCCTAAACCTAAGCTCCTCTGCCTGGTTACTGCTTATCTGTTTCCGTTCCTATTATGAGGCAGCTTTGGAGCTATTCCTTTCAAAGCAGTGTTCATGTTAGGCAGCTCTCGCATCCCTGTATCGTTTTTTGGTTTAGCTGATACCGTTTTGCTTATTACTCATCAGTTTCTGTGGGGCATCTTTGGCCTTTTTCTGGGGGGCGGGGGGAATCTATTCTGCATTGACTTATTGCTTACCGATACCTTCGAGTTCCAGCCACTAGTTTTCATTTCCCTCATGTCCTACCCCACCCCCTTGACTTCTCACAGAAAACACAAGACTTTATCAAAGTAGAAACTCATATTTTGTTAGGAAATGCTTACAAAATAATATTGCCCTAACTCCCAACCCAGATGCCCAGATACCCCATCTCACACACACACACACCACCCCACTAAAGCGGGATGTGTAGGTCTCATCCCACTGGGCAGAGGTTAAAGGGATTCAGTAGTCTTCAAGATAAGAGCAGGTTCTCCCAAACCTGGGTGGCAAGGCACACCTGCATCAGGCTCTCCCCTCTGGCACTGGGCCTGCGCTTTAAGCTCTGGAAACAGGAACGAGGGTGCTGGGTGATGAGGAGAGGGTGTGAACCCTGAGATTCCTGCCTGCAGGGGTGGGTGGACCTGAGGAGGTCCTCTCCTTTTCACCTTTGGGGAGCAGGGGGGGGGAAGGGAGCAGGGTGAACTTCTGCTGCCTGGAGGGCTCAGGTCTGAGCAGCAGGAGCCCCCCGGTCCCATTGTTGCAGACCTGTGGGGACTCTTATCGCCTGAGGACAAGTCCATGGTCCGTAGTCTTCTTTAGGACTTTAAGGGTGGTTGTGTGAATGTGGCCTGGTCGGAGGGTCACGGGTGGTGCAGAAGGATCCTCTGAGGTCTCCTGCTTCGGGAGATAAAATTCCCAGGTTTCCAGTCACGTAGGTTCGGCTGCCTCAGAAATCATAGATTGGATGTCATGGTGGAGAGCCACTAAGAAGTCAGAGGTGGATTGCAGGGGTGATTGCTGACCCTGGCTTGGCTGGAAGTCAGAATGTTTCTAGATCACTGGTGGAAAGCTGAGGGGTCAAGGGTGAAGGGTGAGAGGTCAGAGCCCCTGTGTCTCATACATACATGGCCCGTGACACAAAAAAGTCTTTGCCCTGGTAAGAGTCAGAGGGGCTGGAATAGGCCAGGGCATCGTAAATAGGGTTGATTTTATCCAGGAAGTCTTCCTCCTCCTCTTCCTCCTCATCTTCGAGACCCAGGGAAACCCCTTCCACAACAGGGGGTCCTGGAGGAGCCAGAAGAGAAGGTCCCAGGCCTGTGGCCCCCAGGAGCAGGGGTCCTGACCGTTCTTCCAGCGTGGGCAGCTCATGATACCGAGGCATCTGATCCTAGAAGGTGGGAGCCAGCAGGAAGTCAAGGTCACCTCAGTCTCCCGATGGCATCTTAGATCTGTCCCTTGACCCGAGATTCCCGACCAACCTTGCCCCATGCCAATCAGACCCAACCACACCACTGGCAATCCTTTCTCCCTGGACTGAACCGCTCTGTACATCTGACCTCTACTCTTTAAGATAGGGTCTCAGGGAGGCAGAGGCAGGTGGATCTCTGTGATTTCGAAGCCAGCCTGGTCTACAAAGCAAGTCCAGGACAACCAGGACTGTTATACAGAGAAATCCTGTCTCAGAAAAAAAAAAAAAAAAAAAAAAAAGAGGCCGGGACTTACTAATCCTGAAACTCACTATGTAGACCATGCTGGCCTGGAGCTCAGAGATTTGAATGTCTCTGCCTCCAGAGTGCTGAGATTAAAGGTCTGCACCCCCACCCTCTCTTTTCTTTTCTTCTCATAATATGTGTGTGTGTGTGTGTGTGTGTGCCACATGTGTGCCCGAGGAAGCAGGAGGAAGGCCTCGTATTCCTAAAGCTGGAGTTAAAGAAAATGTCAGCTGTACAACATGGACGCTAAGAATTGAACTCAAGTCTCTGGAAGTGTGTAGCCTAGGCTGTCTTGGACTCGCTTTGTAGACCAGGCTGGCCTCGAACTCACAGCGATCTGCCTGCCTCTGCCTCTCGAGTGCTGGAATTAAAGGCGTGTGCCACCACACCTGGCTCCCAAATGTTCTTAACAAATGATAAATTCTCTCTCCAGTCTCACTTTTTTTTTCTTGAGAAGTGACTTTGAATATACTGTATAGCCAAGGCTGACCTTGAACTTCCAATTTTCCTCCCTTTTTCTTTTTCTTTTCTTTCTTTCTTTCTTTCTTTCTTTCTTTCTTTCTTTCTTTTTCTTTTTCTTTTTTTTTGAGACCAGGTATCTTTATGTAGCCCTGGCTGTTCTGGTGGACCAGATCTGCCTCTACATCTTGAGTGTTAAAATCTCAGGTCTAAGGGCTGGAAAGATGGCTCAGTGGTTAAGGGCACTGACTGCACTTCCATAGGACCTGGGTTCAAATCCCAGCACTCACATGGCAACTCAAAACTGTCTGTAACTTCAAGATCTGACACTCTCATAGACATAGATGCAGGCAAAACCACCACCAATACACATAAAATAAAGGTTTAAAAAAAAAGGGGGACCCTGGAAAGGGTGGCTCAGAGGTTAAAAGCACTGGCTGTTCGACCAAAGGTCCTGAGTTCAATTCCCAGCAACCACATGGTGGCTCATTGCCATCACTATTGAGTTATGGTGCCCTCTTCTGGCCTGTTGGCTCAATAAATCTAAATAAATAAATAAATAAATATTCCCAGGTCTGGACTACCACAATTCCAAAATGGTGGGGATCGAACCCAGGGCTTTGTGCATGCTGGACAGAACAGTACCAACTGAGTCATAACCCCAGCCTTCTCCCAACCATTTGGTTTGTTTGGAGACAGGGTTTCATGTAACTTAGGCTGCTCTTAAATTAGGATGACCTTGAACTCCTGATCCTCCTGCTTCCATCTCCTTAACGTTGGGATGACAAGTGGTGACTGTTGTGATCGGCTGAACTTTTTCCCCCTTTGTTTTGTTTTTACATAAAGTCTCACTACATAGCATAGGTTGGCCTCAAACCATGGTAATCCTGCCTCAGACTCTGAAGTACTCAGATTACAGGGGTATACCCCCATACCAGGCTTGGCTTCAGTCTTCTTTTTCTTTTTCTACATTTTTTTTTTGAGACATGGTTTTTCTGTGTAGGCTTGGCAGTCCTGGACTCCCTTTGTAGACCAGGCTGGCCTCGAACTCACAGCAATCCGGCAATCCGCCTGCCTCTGCCTCCCGAGTGCTGGGATTAAAGGCGTGTGCCACCACACCCCGACTTGTGATTTGAATTCATGATGTCCTCCTGTCTCAGTTTCCCAAGTGCTGGGATCGCAGGATGGAGCCACCATGCTCAGCTCTGACCTCAGTCTTTAATTAATCCTGAGTGCCAATCAGATCTTTAAACCTCTTGCTGCTTTGGCTTCCTTATCTGACTCTTGGCCATTGAGAGGAGGGCCCCAGGAGACTGTCTCCATCAAAGAGGACGCCAAGGTGGTCATGGTGGTGTGTGCCTTTCATCCCAGCACTCGGGAGGCAGAGGCTGGTGGATCGCTGTGAGTTCGAGGACAGCCTGGTCTACAAAGTGAGTCCAGGACAGTGAAGGCTACACAGAGAAGCCTTGTCACGGAGAAAAAGAAAAAAAGAAAAGACTCCAAGGGAATGTCTCCATCACAGAAGGGACCCAGGGGGGATGTCTCCATCATAGAGACCCCGGGGGGATGTCTCCATCATAGAGGGGACCCAGGGGAATGTCTCTATCATAGAGAGACCCCGGGGGGATGTCTCCATCATAGAGGGGACCTCAGGGGAATGTCTCTATCATAGAGAGACCTTGGGGGATGTCTCCATCATAGAGGGGACCTCAGGGGAATGTCTCTATCATAGAGAGACCTTGGGGGATGTCTCCATCATAGAGGGGACCCAGGGGAATGTCTCTATCATAGAGAGACCTTGGGGGATGTCTCCATCATAGAGGGGACCTCAGGGGAATGTCTCTATCATAGAGAGACCTTGGGGGATGTCTCCATCATAGAGGGGACCTCAGGGGAATGTCTCTATCATAGAGAGACCTTGGGGGATGTCTCCATCATAGAGGGGACCCAGGGGAATGTCTCTATCATAGAGAGACCCCTGGGGGATGTCTCCATCATAGAGGGGACCCAGGGGAATGTCTCTATCATAGAGAGACCCCGGGGGGATGTCTCCATCATAGAGGGGACCTCAGGGGAATGTCTCTATCATAGAGAGACCTTGGGGGATGTCTCCATCATAGAGGGGACCTCAGGGGAATGTCTCTATCATAGAGAGACCTTGGGGGATGTCTCCATTATAGAGGGGACCCCAGGGGAATGGCTCTATGGTGGTATCTCGGCTACAGGTACAGCCCCTGGGCAACTCATAGGCTCTAAGTCCCTCCACTGTACCCAGCCCTGACCCTTGACCTTGAACCCAGCCCCTAACCCATCCCAGTTTATCCAGAAACTCCCACCTGATCAGCACAAGAGACACCAGCATCGAAGTATGGCGTCTTCACGGGGCTGTGCTCCGAGGCCCCCAGAGTGAAAAGTTGGGAGGGCTGTTGCAGGACACAAGGGTAAGCCAGGACCCCTGTGGCGACTTCTCCCAGCCCTGCCCCAACCCAGTAACCCCCTCCAGGCTTGACCCCAGGGAGGAAGAGTGGGTACGGAGGCAGGATATCCTGGCCTCCACACAAACAGCTCACCATCTCTGGTTCCTCCAGCTTGGCCTTGGGGGTTGGTGGCTTATAGGAGGGAGGTCCTTCCAGTCTGCAGGGGTAGGAGGCAGATCAAGGGGGAGGTTAGTCCCCTACCCCCACCCCCCAGTTTCTCCTCTTATAGGTAGTGTCTTTGGTTCACCAGAGGAATAAGGACTGGTCACATTGGCCCTTGCCAGGAAGTCTGGTCCCTTGCTGGTTAGGTAGAAAATGCTGTTTTGTTTTTGTTTTTTTTTTAAACTGTGGTTTTCAGCACCATTTCTGCCCCGACTCCAGTGCTGTGAGGGCGGCAAACTCAGTGAGTCACCTTTGTGGTATGCCAGAACCCTCCAGAAGAAATTCAGAGAACTCTCTTTCAAAGAGGTGAACCTGGTGTGTGGCACACAGCTGTAACCCCAGCCCTAAGGAGGATCTCTGAATTAAAGGCCAGCCCTGGGTACATGAGGAGCTCCAGGCCAACCAGTGCTACATAGTGGGGCCCTGTGCCTGTTTAAGACTCAAACAAACCAAGGCGGGTGGAGCCTGCGCACTATCACCCAAGGCTGTCCTTCTCCTTCCCTATGTATGAGCACAGGTTCAGAAACGCACACTGGATTAAGCTTGTATCACACACACATAAAAAGCAAAACAGGGCCAGTAAGATGGCTTAATGGGGGAGGGGGCTTGCTACCAAGCCTCATGACCTGAGACCCAAACAGTGGAAAAGGAGAACCTCTGACCTCTGACCTCTAATAAGATAGCCTTATCTGGCGCACGCCTGTAATCCCAGCACTCGGGAGGCAGAGGCAGGCGGATCGCTGTGAGTTCGAGGCCGGCCTGGTCTACAAAGCGAGTCCAGGACAGCTAGGGCTACACAGAGAAACCCTGTCTCAAAAAACCAAAAAGAAAAGAAAAGAAAAGAAAGAAAGAAAGAAAGAAAGAAAGAAAGAAAGAAAGAAAAAAGAAAGAATCAACAGCAACGAATGGGGCAAGCAAGTTGGCTCAGCAGATAAAGGCCTTGAACAGCTGAGACGTGAGGTTAACATGTCCTGGAACATATGAGAAAGTGGAAGGAGAGACCCAGCGACTTCACACATCCTCTGGCCTCCCCAGCCACGCCAAGGCACGTACGTACACATGCACAAACAGACACACAATAATGCTACTTCTACAACATGTAAACAAACCAGATGGCAGTGGCACAGGCCTTTAAATCCCAGCACTCGGGAGGAACAGGAAGGCAAATGGCTGTGAGTTTGAGGCCAGCCTGTTCCACACACACTGGGACCCTATCTCAAAGATAAAGGGCTGGAGTGATGGCTTCCTGAGCCCACTTGTTCTCTCAAAGGACTCTGGTTCGATTCCTAGAATCCATCCATATGGTAACTCATGACCTCCTTGGGTACCAGGCATGCACGTAATGTGCAGAAATACATGCAAGCAAACATACACAGAAAATAAACTTTTTGGGGGGGGGGGGGGGGGGACGACGGGATTTCTCTGTGTAGCTTTGGCCATCCTGGAACTCACTCTGTAGACAGGAACTCACAGAGATTATTATTCTTATTTTTCCAACAAGGGCCTTAGGGATGGAACTCTGGTTCTTACAAACTGACTAATCTCCCTGGCTGCTGTACAACTTTTTGTTTACTTATTTTTTTCATTGCTCTTTTTTTTTTTTTTTTTTTAATAAATCTTTCTATTTATTTATTTAGTATACAATGCTCTGCCTGCATGTACACCTGCACTCCAGAAGAGGGCACCAGATCTCATTAGAGATGGTTGTGAGCCACCATGTGCTTGCTGGGAATTGAACTCAGGACGTTTGGAAGAGCAGGCGGTGCTCTTAACCGCTGAGCCATCCCTCCAGTCCCGTCCTTGCTGTTTTTTGAGGCAGACTCTCATGTAACAGTGAACTTCTGATCCTTCAGCTTCCACCTCCCAAGTGCTGGGACCCCACATTTAGCAGCCCTTAAGACCTGAAGCTCTAGGAAAGCAGGAGCAAGAAGCTGGTGGGAGCCTGGGCTCTGATGACGTCTCAGTGACAGTCTCTACTACCCACTGTTCACGAAGAAGAGAAAAACCTTTCCTCACCACTGCATTTAAGATCTCAATTGATGGTGGGGTCTCCATCTCACACCGCCTTCATGACGTTTTCCTTTCGTCCCCACTCAGTGCTCCCCAACTCTGCCATTCCTCCCCCCCCAATCAATTCTCAGACCCCCATCACTCACTCTTCTTCCTCATCTGCCCCCTGAAGCCTCTGCTCCTTCTGTTGTTGTCTGCAGATGAGGACGCCGGTGGCAGCCACCGCGGTGGCAATGATGGCAGCGATGATGCCTCCGATGATGCCACCCGTGGCCCCCGCTCCCGCCGTGCTGGGCGACTCTGTCAGGACAAAGACAGCAGCGGAAAGACTGGGTCATTATGAGGAACTCACAGCCGCCTCTTCTGGCCCTATTCCTCAGACACCACCTATGCCAAACTTTTCAACATGCTCGTTTTATTTCTTTACTGAGACACCACGTAGCCGACGCTGGCTGGAACTCTATGTTAACCAGGCTAAGTGAATGCCTCTGCCCTCCAAGTGTAGGTATTACCGCGTCATTGCGGCGGCCCTGTTTAATTCCGTTTGGCTGCATTGGGAACTAAATTCAGGGCCTCAAGCATGCTAGGCAAGTGCTCTAGGCCTGAGCACGTCCCCTCCCTGTCCACCCAAACATGGCTGGGAGTGTGGGGGTGGGGCTGGACTTGGCTTCATCCAACTGCCCTGTGTGCATCTGTGTAGAGGGGAAAAGACGTGGGGATGAACTGGATGCAGACCGTTTGCAGCGTCGAGGAGCTGAAGTTTGCTGTAGCTCAGGCTGGGCTTGGCCAACAGCAAACAAGCAGATCCGATGCCATCTGGTGTCAAGATGGAGCCGGACACATACATGGTCAGGTTGGGGACGGGGGACAAGGAAGTGACAGAAAGCTGAACCCAACCGAGCCAGGCTATCTGTGGAGGAGTCATCTTGGTGCGTTTTTTTAGACAAACAGCCAATGCAAAGATCCTGGGACAGCCTCGGGGTATTCTAAGGAACAAGGAGAGCCAGTTGTGACACTTTAGAGGCACCTGTAATTCTAAGCTGACGCAGGAGGGCTGATGAGGGCATGAAACCAGCCTGGGCTACATAGTGGGTTCCAGGCCAGTCAGAGCTACATAGCCAAGACTGTCTCAAACAAACAAACAGGCAACCTCCCCATACAAGGTGGAAACAGCAGGAAGAGCCTCAAGTTTAGCCTCGGCAGCAGTGTTCAAAGACCAAGGTGAAAAACAAGAGAAAAGAGAAACAGCAAGGAGACTGTGGAGCAGAGCTGAAGAGGGGAGAGATGAAGGATGTGGTGAGCAAGCCGTGGTGCCAAGGAGGAGAACCCCTCATTATTATGGGATTGTTGGTGTTTTCTGGCCCATCAGGAGACCAGACTGAGAGCTCTGGGCTTCCCACCCGATCTCCATCTTTCCGAGGGCCTTTCCTTATGGCGGAGTTCCCGGATGCGTTTCCTTACTAGGCCCATTTCCCCAGGGTCGGACATGGCAGGCACCTTAGAGGGGATCTGTGTGCAGAAAGAAGCCAAGCAAATCGCCCACCCTGCCCCCTCCCCATGGCTGGCTCACCGAGAACAAACAAAACAGACAAGGACACAAAGCCCTAGAGGTGTCACTGGTGACATGTGGAAGCTGCCTAAGGGTTAGAGTCAACATCCGCTGTCCAGCCGTGTATCCTCCAGGAAGCACCCGTGTGTGTGTGTGTGTGTGTGTGTGTGTGTGTGTGTTGTTAACCAGGATGCACTACACACGGCCATCCCAAACACTCAGTACTTCCTGTCATTGTCGTCTCTGGCCACGTTCCCACAGGACAGAGCTCGGCGATCTGGGCCACTTTTGTGCCCCCAGCATGGCGGACACGGGCTTTGCATTTAGAGGATCTGTGAATACTGCTTGAAGAGGAATGTGTAACCAGGCCTCCTGGCTGCTCCACCCACCCAGAAGGTGTCATCTGATCCTAGCTAAGTGTCCCAGGAGGCCATAGGTGTTTGGGTGGGGGTGGGGGAAGGGGAGAGCTCACTTCCTTCTCTCAGGAACCAATGATTTAGACCTCTTTGGAGTCAAGAGACTGCTAGCTAGAAGAATGCGTATGCCTGTATATTGTGCAGGTAGTGCATCTGTTTGTGTTTCTGTGTGAGTCTGTGTATGTGTCTGTCTGTTGGATGTGTGGTGTATCTGTGTGTGCGTACAAGTAGATATGTGTGTGTGTGTGTGTGTGTGTGTGTGTTGCCGTGGGGGCCATGAGACACATTAGAATTGCCAATAACTATCACAAGACCAAACCCTGCTAGGAGGATGGGAGAGAGGCAACCACTGACAGGCTGCTTTGAAAACATCAAGGTGGGGACATCTGGGTATTGCCAACACCTGCTGCTTGCCTCTACAAGCCTTGAGGTCCTCAAACACAGAGAGACGCCCCCCCTCCATTCCTAGGACCCTCAACAATAGAGAAAGGAGAGCCCTGCGGGCCCTGCCACCCCACAGAGCATTAGGACCCGGGATGCGAAGCAGCTGGCTTTACTCTCCCTCAGGAAGCTCAGTTCTGAGGTCATTCTGGCCGCTCGGGTCTATGCCAGTCTCTAAGAGTTCAAACTCCTTTCCCGACACTTGTGTCTCAGAACCCCAACGTCAGGGACACCATTTATATCCCCGCAGAGCCAGGGTGGTTGGAGCACAAGTGGCCTGAGATCTGAGCCCCCATCAAGGTTTTCTTCCCAAGCCTTGGTACTGAGTGGTTCCTGCCCCACCCACTCGAGCCCCAGGACACAAAGAGAGGGGTCTGAGGTATTACAAAACACCCCTGAGGTTTTCCGACAAGGCATTTATTTGCTCCTGAGTGTTTCGGGGGGCCAGGGCTAGTCTGGGGCCGAAAGCAAGCTCTGAGGAGTCCTGAGTGTGCACCATGGGGTCCTGGGGCCCCCTTATCCATGAAGCTCTGGAGACAGGAGTCTGGTGTGTGGTTCCACTTGTCCTCCATCCAGAAAGGGGCGGCAGGGAGGTGGCCCTGCAACTCCAGTGTGCTCCAGAAAAACCAGTCCGACCGGTCCCTAGCCATCCTTTTGCTGGCTGGCTGTGGTTGGCAGTGGGGGGTGGGAATTGGCGTTTCTATGTGTCCAGTGTCTACATCGTGGGGAGGTCACACGTAAACTGCCCGCCGAGAGATGAGGGAGCCGTCCAGATGAGATTCCATGTCATCCTTAGGTGACTCATGTGGAGGTAGCATGAGGCCTTCCTCCGCCTTCGCTTCCTCCTCGTCCTCCTCTTCCTCCTCCCTGCCATCTGGCCTCATAGGCTCAGGGGACGATGACCTCCAGAAGACGGGACCCCCGTTCCCAAACACCTGAGTCTTTGGATCGTAGGATCCTCGGTCGCCTTCATGTCCTCCTCCTCCAGGGCTCTTCCGCCTCCTCCTCCCCCTCAGCAGGATCAAGGCCAGGAACCCCCCAGCCAGGAGTAGCACCAGCAATGTTCCCCCCACGGCCCCCCACACCAGCGGACCCACATCTCGGGAGGCCTGGGGGGTGTCTGAGGAGAGAGGAAGGAGAGAGAAAAAGAGAAGGAGACGGAGTCAAGAGGACACATCAGGGGGTGAGGGTATGGGGGAGACCCAGGACATTAGTTAGTGACTGGAACTTAGGAGGTGACTAGCTGGGAGAAGGGAAGAGGAAGGCGAGGAGGAAGAGGAAGGGCTGCCCACGACCCTTCACTTTAAGATGGGCACTGTAGAAGGGGAGGCTGCCCGCTGACGCCATCTAGGGAGCTATCCATACCCACACGTCCTCAAAAAACGAAGACTGCAGCAAGGTGTGGTGGCACAAGACTCATTCTAGCACTTAGAAAAAGGAGGCAAAAGGACCGCGCCATCAAGGTTAGGCTGGGCCACACAGTGAGGCTTTATCGCAAAACTCTAAAAACCTGGGCTGAGGATGGTCAGCAGTAGAGCCCCTGCCTAGAATCCCCCAGGGAGGGGCTGGGGGCGTGGCTCAGTGGTAGAGTCCCTGCCTAGAATCCCCCAGGGAGGGGCTGGGGGTGTGGCTCAGTGGTAGAGCCTCTGCTAGAATCCCCCAGTGAGGGGCTGGGGGCGTGGCTCTGTGGTAGAGCCCCTGCCTAGAATCCCCCAGTGAGGGGCTGGGGGTGTGGCTCTGTGGTAGAGCCCCTGCCTAGAATCCCCCAGTGAGGGGCTGGGGGCGTGGCTCAGTGGTAGAGCCCCTGCCTAGAATCCCCCAGTGAGGGGCTGGGGGTGTGGCTCAGTGGTAGAGCCCCTGCCTAGAATCCCCCAGTGAGGGGTTGGGGGCGTGGCTCAGTGGTAGAGCCCCTGCCTAGAATCCCCCAGTGAGGGGCTGGGGGTGTGGCTCAGTGGTAGAGCCCCTGCCTAGAATCCCCCAGTGAGGGGTTGGGGATGTGGCTCATTGGTAGCATATTTGTTTCCTTAGAGGTCCTGTATTTTAACCCCAGCATTACCAAACACTCAGAATTAAATCTGTTTCTTGTGACCTGTAGTCACACCGACTGGGAAAGCTCAGGTAAGACCCCATGTTTGAGGCCGGACTCTCTCCACCCCTCCCTCAAAACAGCAAAAGACAATCAAGTCAGTAACAGATATAGTCAGGAGGTGGGTTCCCAGCCCCTCGTATGTACAGAGGTGCAGGAGGAGAAGCAGGTGAGGGTGAAGCCCCTCTGTTTTCTCCCACTAGGACCCAGACTGTGGAGGTGGGAAGCACTGGTCAGACCCGTGTATCTCCTTGGTTTGGGAGGTCTCACATCATCTCCCCATCTGACACTGCTCTTCCTAGTGCTCCCTGCTTCCCGCCTATCTCATGCTCACCTCCCACAGCTCCCTCCCCACCTGCTCAACCACAAAGGGGAATACAAAGGAAATCAATGGTACAGGAGATTTGAAGTCCCGCCCACCCGAGTTCTGTTATTTTGTAATACAAGATTCCCATGGGCTGTCATGATGGCCCTCAGCCCACTTAGGGAGATACAAACAGGAGCCTGAAGGTTTCTGACCAGTGATTGTGTGGGTGGCCAGGAGTAGAAGTTGCTCATTAGCGGACCCAAGGTCTGCGTTGGCCAAGCAAGATTTTTCTCCCAACACTTTCAGTTTTATTTTACAGCACTTGGAATGGAGTTCTGAATCTTATTCATGCTGAGGTGTTCTACCACTGAGCCATGCTCCCAACCCTTCACTGGGGGTTTCTAGGCAGGGGCTCTACCACTGAGCCACACCCCCAACCCCTCACTGGGAGATTCTAGGCAGGAGCTCTACCACTGAGCCACGCACCCAGCCCCTCACTGGGGGATTCTAGGCAGGGGCTCTACCACTGAGCCACGCCCCCAGCCCCTCACTGGGGGATTCTAGGCAGGGGCTCTACCACTGAGCCACGCCCCCAGTCTCTCACTGGGGGATTCTAGGCAGGAGCTCTACCACTGAGCCACGCTCCCAGTCTCTCACTGGGGGATTCTAGGCAGGGGATCTACCACTGAGCCACACCCCCAGCCCCTTACTGGGGGATCTAGGCATGGGCTCTACCACTGAGCCACGCCCCCAGCCCCTCACTGGGGGATCCTAGGCAGGCTCTATCTATCTCTAAGATACTCTTCTAGCCACAGTGTTAGCTTTTGGATTTGTTTTTTTTTTTTGCTCTTCAGAGGGTTCATGATGACCTCAACTTCCTCATCTTTTTTCTCCACCTCTCAAATTGGGGTTACCAACCCCAGCTTCTGAGTAAGGTTTTCAAGTAGTGTCATGCTGGGTCCAGTTACCACAGGCTTTTGATCCCAGCAAGCAGGAGGCAGAGGCAGGCAGATCTCTGAGTTCAAGGTGGCCAGCCTGGTCTACACAGTGCACTCCCTACCACCCTGGGCTACACAGTGAGACCCTGCCTCCAAACAACACACAACAACCAAAATCAAATAAGCATGATAATAAAAATATACAAATATACAAATAACGTAACGGTTTTTGGGGTTGTGTGCAAGTTCTATGCAAACAGGACACTGTCCTATATATATGGACCTGAATCTGCAGGCAGGGGTGGAGGAGGGCAGGGGTCGGGGGTGGCCTCTGAAAGGAGACTTTGACAGGATGTCTGCCCCTAAGCTGTCTCTCCGAGTGCTGGCCAGAGAGTCCCTGAAGTCTTCGCTGGGAATGTGAGAGCACCCAGGACGCGAGGGAGGGGCTTTGGGGCTTAGGCAGCCTGTTTCTGTGTGGGTGCGAGTTAAGGATTGGGAGATCTCTGCAGAGAGGTCTGCCACATAGCACTGCGTGTCCACTGATTTTCATTGTCAAGAAGCTAAAACCACAGCCACGCGGGAACTGAGAATGTGTGGGAATTAAGGATGGGCTCCTGGGAGCAGGGCTTCAAGTCAGTCCCTCAGAGAGTGGCTGGACCTCTCCAACTACTGCCAAATGGATTTATTTTTTATTTTTTTCCGAGGCAGAGTTTCTCTGTATAGCCCTGGCTGTCCTGCACTCACTTTGTAGACCAGGCTGGCCTCGAACTCACAGAGATCTGCCTGCCTGCTGGGATCAAAGGCGTACACCAAGACTCCCAGCGGCCAAATGGATTTGTTTTCTTCCTTCTATGTTCTTTTTTTAAAGATATGGTGACTTGAAACCTGCTATGTAGACCAGGCTGCCCCGGCTCTCAACTAAAAGACATCCTCCTGCCTCTGCCTCCCATATGCTGTGATTAAAGGGCCGTATTACCATGCTCAACTTGTTTGGTTTTCTGAGACAGGGCCTTAGGCTGCACACACTGACTTTGGACTCACTAAGTAGCCAGTGCGGGCCTCGAACACCTCTCTGATCCTCCTGGCCTCCGACTGCCTTTCTGAATGCTAGAGTCTTAAGTGCGTCCCACAAGCCGGGCCCAGCCACTGGATTCCTATGGTGCTCAGTGTGTCCGTTTCTGATGGTGTGACATTTTGGGCTTGTCTTTGAGATGACGTCCTTTAAATATGGTGGTGTCATGTGGCAGTTTCCTCTAAAATGAAAACCTCACCTTAAGGTAGACGGGTTGTTTAAAGTGACATAAAACATTCCATCCTCTGGGAATCGCCTTGAGCTTAGAAAACAAAGCGCCCAAAGGTTACAGGAAGTCCCAGAAAGCGATGACACACAGGCCCATAAGCTCCCTGTCTAAGCAAATGTAAGAGGCTAGCGAGGGAAGCTGGGACCCTCAGACCTGCTGAGCCTGCTGGGAAGGACACTCCCCACCCTGTGGAGCTGCCTGCAGACTGTGCAGTAAGCGCCAGCTTCCCAGGTTTGTCAGCTGTCACTCATGCTGGGGTGGGCTTTGGGGACACAGCTGTCTTCCTGTCACTTCTGCTTCTGTAAGTAACTTCAGTGCAACTCAAGGGTTCACCAAGTCGGACTATGGAGCTCGTTGTCCGTACAGTGATCTCGCTGAGTCCCTGTTTGGGGTATGTAGACATTTGTTCTTATCTCCCTGGGAATAGAGTCTACAAAAGGTGGGTTTGTGGCTACCTTTATGTGAGTAAGGGGTATCTGCATTTTTGGGGGGAGGGGAAGAGGTTAGCTATCCAAGATTTCTCTGTTTCTTTCTTTCTTTCATTCTTTCTTTTTTCTTTTTTTGGTTTTTTTGAAACAGGGTTTCTCTGTGTAGCCTTGGCTGTCCTGGACTCACTTTGTAGACCAGGCTGGCCTCGAACTCACAGCAATCCGCCCGCCTCTGCCTCCCAAGTGCTGGGATTAAAGGTGTGCGCCACCACGCTCAGCCCATTCTCTTAAAGGTTTATTTTATTTCAAACTCTTTCTTTCTCTTTGTCTCTCCCTGTGTCCGTCTGTCTGTCTCTCTCTCTCTGCGTATGTGTGTGTGTAGATGCATGCACATATTAGTGCCCCTGTAGCTGGAATTAACAGGTGGTTGTTAGTTACCCAACATGGGTGCTGTGAACCAAAGTGTGTGTCTGTCTGTCTGTCTGTCTATCTGTCTGCAAGAATAAGGCCTATATTTAACCACTGCACCATTTCTCCAGCTGCTCCAAGGTTTCTCTCTGCACTTAGGGTACAGGAGCATTTGTAGATACAGTGGACTATTCACCAAGCCAGGTACAGCCGTGCAAATTGTCACCTCCGCACTTTGGAGGCGGAGGGAGGCTGAAGCACTCAGAGAGAGAGATAGCCTGGGCTATGTACCCTGTCTCAAAACATGAGAGAAAGGAACATACATATAAACCCATTCTCCCGTGTCTGTCGCGTGACGCCCGGTGCTGTCTCTGCATGCAGCAGCAAAGAATGTCTCTACATGACGCCCGGAGGATCCGTCTGTCCCAGCGGGATCCCTGAGCTGAGAGAAACCTCTCCTTATAGAGGGAATCACAATAGGTATTGCTTAGCAGACGACGGAGTGACTGAAAATCTCTTCTGTAATGGGCTTTCTGGATACAGAGGTATCTTCTGGAATGTTCTGTGGGTGTGGGAGGAAGGATGTGAACTGTGGCCCTGTTTGACAGCATTTTCCACTCAGGGTTCTGAGCTGAGGAGCAAGATGAGTTTGGGTCCTCTTTGGGTGTCTGAGCAAAAGTTGTGTGTGTGTGTGTGTGAGTGTGTCTCAGCAAAGGTGTGTTCTCAAGAAGGGTGTGTCCGGCCGCGTCACAGGCCAGGTCATGGCTTTCACTGTCCCTCTAAGCCATTTGTGGTATTTCTGAGGGGCTCAGGTCCTGCCTGCTAAGGTCGTTATTTCAGATTCATGTATTTACATAGGCAAACTGTGTGGTACCTACAACAGTATTTCTGAATCTTCTTTCTGTTTCAGAACTGAGGGGTTTGGTTTTGTTTGTTTGTTGTTGAGACAGGGTTTCTCTGTGTAGCCTTGGCTGTACTGGACTCGCTTTGTAGATCAGGCTGGCCTCAAACTCATATCAATATGCCTGCCTCTGCCTCCTAAGTGCTGGGATTAAAGGTGTGCTCCACCACACCGGGCTGAGACAGAGTTTTTCTATATAGTCCAGGCTGTTCTAGAACTCACTTTGTAGACCAGGCTGGCCTCGAAATCACAGAGATCTGTCTGCCTCTGCGTCCTGGGTGCTGGGATTAAAGGTGTGGCCACTGGGCCTGGCTCAAGGTTTGAACTTGAAATTAAAGTTTCCAACATGCTAGTCAAGGGCTCTACCACTGAGCCACACCCGCAGCCCCTCACTGGGGGATTCTAGGCAGGGGCTCTACCACTGAGCCACACCCCCAGCCCCTCACTGGGGGATTCTAGGAAGGGGCTCTACCACTGAGCCACACCCCCAGCCCCTCACTGGGGAATTCTAGGCAGGGGCTCTACCACTGAGCCACACCCCCAGCCCCTCACTGGGGGATTCTAGGCAGGGGCTCTACCACTGAGTCATTTCCCCTAGGCCTCTTATGTTTTCTTTTATGAGATTATGGCTTTGTTCCGTAGCCCAGGCTAGATCAGAATTCACTCTGCAGTCCCTGTAGGCTCTGAACTTGCTACTCCTCTGCCTCACCTCCACCAGGTCTAGCTAAGAGTGTTCCTAAGAATGATTCTTTCCTGGTTCCTGTGGTGTGTCATAGGCCCTGGCCAGCATCCCTCTTTCTTGGGGGTATGTCTTGGTGACAACAGTTCTGACTATATAAGGTTACATCTGGGTGACTGGGTTTCCAAGTTTCTAGAGAATTCACAGTCTTGAGTTGTCTCCAACTGTGGTTCTCATGACTGAACAAACTACCTCTTGCTCCGCGTGGGTCTGTATATCAGTGGCTAGAGGAGTCAAAACGCTAAGACCACCCTGTCTCCTCTGCCTCCACCATAGAGCCCAAGCGACTTCTGCCCTCAGTGAACATTGGGGCTTCTTTTTCTTTCTTTGAAACAGGGGTGGGGGGGTGGGGTGGGGGTGGTCTCACTATGTAGCACAGGCTAGCTTCACAGTAATGTCCCTGCTTCAGTTTCTTGAACACGGTCTCACTGTGTAGCACAGGCTAGCTTCACAGTAATGTCCCTGCTTCAGTTTCTTGAACATGGTCTCACTGTGTAGCACAGGCTAGCCTCACAGTAATGTCCCTGCTTCAGTTTCTTGAACATGGTCTCACTGTGTAGCACAGGCTAGCCTCACAGTAATGCCTCTGCGTCAGCTTCTTGAACACGTGCTGGGACTATAGATGCCCACCAGGCGCAGCTTAGGCTTTGGCTTTTAAGACATCCCAGTACAGGCCCCCCTTCTTTGTAAGTTCTCCACCAACGCTCCTCTCTGGTCACCCCTGGTCAGAGCCTATGGTCAGAGCCTACACCTTCAGGCCCAGATGGACAAGCTGCAGAGTGAGGCGGGTCTGACTCTCTCTCTTGTCCTAGGGTAGTATCAATGATACCCCAAAGTGGATGCGATCCCCACAGGGAGAAACCACTGGGCTTTGTGCTCAAGTACCAAGACCTCCTTACCTCGCACGAGGATGACCTGCTCAGCACGGCCTGTCCCCACGGCATTGGTGGCAGTACAGATGAAGGTCGTGTTGACCATTCGATCCACGGAGTGGACGAGCAGCTGAGAACCCTGGACGACTGCGGAGGATGGGAACACGCCCGAGGTCCTAGGGGTGTGGGATGGGGTGAGCAGCATAGCAGGCGCCCAGGGAGAGCAGGCTGACCCGGAGACTCCAACTGGCAGCTCTCCTTCTATAGACCCGGGAGGCCAGGACCCCTCCTTCAGACCCAGGGCTCCAGGCCCAGCCCTCCTCCCTCAGATCCAGGGCTCCAGGCCCAGCCCTCCTCCCTCAGCTCCAGGGGTCCAGGCCCAGCCCTCCTCCCTCAGACTCAGGGGTCCAGACCCCAGCCCTCCTCCTTCAGAACCATGAGTCCAGGCCCAGCCCTCCTCCCTCAGATCCAGGGGTCCAGACCCAGCCCTCCTCCCTCAGACCCAGGGGTCCAGACCCTAGCCCTCCTCCCTCAGACCCCAGCACTCCAGGCCCAGCCCTCCTCCCTCAGACCCAGGGGTCCAGGCCCAGCCCTCCTCCCTCAGACCCAGGGGTGCAGACCCAGCCCTCCTCCTTCAGACCCAGGGGTCCAGGCCCAGCCCTCCTCCCTCAGACCCAGGGGTCCAGGCCCAGCCCTCCTCCCTCAGACCCCGGGGTCCAGGCCCAGCCCTCCTCCCTCAGACCCAGGGGTCCAGGCCCAGACCTTCTCCCTCAGACCCAGGGGTCCAGGCCCAGCCCTCCTCCTTCAGACCCAGGGGTCCAGGCCCAGCCCTCCTCTCTCAGACCCATGAGTCCAGGCCCAGCCCTCCTCCCTCAGATCCAGGGGTCCAGACCCCAGCCCTCCTCCCTTAGACCCAGGGGTCCGGACCCCAGCCCCCCTCCCTCAGACCCAGGGGCCTGGACCCCAACCCTCCTCCCTCAGACACAGGGGTCTGGACCCCAGCCCTCCTCCCTCAGACCCAGGGGTCCAGGCCCAGCCCTCCTCCCTCAGACACAGGGTTCCAGGCCCAGCCCTCCTCCCTCAGACCCAAGGATCCAGGCCCAGCTCTCCTCCCTTAGACCCAGCGATCCAGGCCCTGCCCTCCTCCCTCAGACCCAGAGGTCCAGGCCCAGCCCTCCTCCCTCAGACCCAGGGGTCCAGACTCCAGCCCTCCTCCCTCAGACCCAGGGGTCCAGACTTCAGCCCTCCTCCCTCAGACCCAGGGGTCCAGACCCCAGCCCTCCTCCCTCAGACCCTGGGGTCCAGACCCCAGCCCTCCTCCCTCAGACACAGGGTTCCAGGCCCCAGCCCTCCTCCCTCAGACCCAGGGGTCCAGGCCCAGCCCTCCTCCCTCAGACACAGGGTTCCAGGCCCAGCCCTCCTCCCTCAGACCCAAGGATCCAGGCCCAGCTCTCTTCCCTTAGACCCAGCGATCCAGGCCCTGCCCTCCTCCCTCAGACCCAGAGGTCCAGGCCCAGCCCTCCTCCCTCAGACCCTGGGGTCCAGACCCCAGCCCTCCTCCCTCAGACACAGGGTTCCAGGCCCCAGCCCTCCTCCCTCAGACCCAGGGGTCCAGGCCCAGCCCTCCTCCCTCAGACCCAGGGGTCCAGGCCCAGCCCTCCTCCCTCAGACCCAGTCCTGGGTTCACGTCACTCACGTGCTCCAGTCGTAGCCTGTGGGCTCTGGGTTGCTTCGTACATCACAGGTCAGGATGGCCTCACTGCGGCCAATGTACCAGTTGTCGTCATAGCCAGAGATGGATACTTCTGGAGGGTCTAGGAGAAAGGGGTGACTGACTCAGACAAGTGGAATCCAGAACTGGAGACACATTAGCAGCACAGGTGGCAAGAGACCCATCAGTCATAAGGAACTCGGGTTAGCTGGCCCTACGTGTATGCTCTAACCAGAGGAGACCCCACCCAGGATGCCACTTGGATGTCAGCTCAGACAGGGACAAGATAGCAACTATAGGTATCCTGTGTATGCGCGCGAGTGTGCCTGTGTACGTGCGCGTGTGTGTAATATAACACGCCTAGAGCAGTGCACGTGGGAGAGAGTATATCCACACAGGTTGGGGCAGCCAATGTACAGAGACAGGAAGCCAGGGTGGCCAGACTCACATTGGGGGTCTCAGAGTGCATAGAGCTAGAAGGAGACACTGCAGATGAGATAGGGGACTCTACGACACAGTCGAGGGTACGGCCATCCCACTGAGATCCTGGGCCAATTGCCGCAGTGAGCCGACAGGGTGGTGCTGCAGGTCTGAGTGGCGTGAGTCATGTTTGTAACCCTAGCACTGAGGCGGTAGATACCGGAAGGTGAGCTCAAGGTCATTTTAGCTATAGGGAGCTCAAGGCCAGCCTCACGCCTCTCTCAAAAAACAAAAGCTGGCCGGGCATGGTGGCACACGCCTTTAATCCCAGCACTCAGGAGCAGAGGCAGGCGGATCCCTGTGAGTTCGAGGTCAGCCTGGTCTACAAAGTGAGTCTAGGACAGCCAAGGCTACAAAGAGAAACCCTGTCTCAAAAACAAAAACAAAACCCCAAAAACCCCAAATCAAAACAAACCAAAATAAAAGCTGGAGAGATGGTTAAGAGTATGGCTGGGTGGTGGTGGTGCACGCCTTAATCCCAGCACCTCAGAGGCAGAGGCAGGTGGATCCCTGTGAGTTTGAGGCCAGCCTGGTCTACAAAGTATGCCCAGGATAGCCAAGGCTACACAGAGAAACACTGTCTTTTTTTGGTTTTTCGAGACAGGGTTTCTCTGTGTAGCCTTGGCTGTCCTAGACTCACTTTGTAGACCAGGCTGGCCTCGAACTCACAGCAATCCGCCTGCCTCTGCCTCCCAAGGGCTGGGATTAAAGATGTGCGCCACCACTGCCCGG
The DNA here is from genome assembly GCF_903995435.1 of Acomys russatus. Lineage (NCBI taxonomy): Eukaryota > Metazoa > Chordata > Mammalia > Rodentia > Muridae > Acomys > Acomys russatus. The sequence continues at coordinate 14,237,265 of NC_067155.1, forward strand.
CTGAGAGACACTGTCTTTTTAAAAAAAAAAAAAAAAAAAGAGTATGTGCTGTTCTGTTATTTTGGTTTTTTGCTTTGTTTTCTTTTTCGAGACAGGGTTTCTCTGTGTAGCCCTGGCTATCCTGGTCTCGCTTTGTAGACCAGGCTGGCCTCGAACTCATGAAGATGCCCCTGCCTCTGCCTCCCGAGTGTGTATGTACTGCTCTTACTGAGAAGCCGGTTCCCAGCATCCACATCATGTGACTCACAATTGCCAGTGCCTCCAGCCCTCCAGGGGCATCTGGGACAGACACAGATACACAGACAGCAAAATAAGCCTTTAAGGAACAAAACGAAACTGCCGTGCATGGTGGCACATGCCTTTAATCCCAGCACTCGGGAGGCAGAGGCAGGATCATCTGTCTTTTCAAGTTGAAGGATAGCCTGGTCTATGTAGAAAGTCCAGGGCCAGCTAGGGCTACATAGCAAGACCCCCCTATTCAAAACACACCCGGCTGGAAAAATAAAACAAAAATGAACAGGGTGGGGGGTGGGGTAGGATGGGGGATGGGGGGATGGGGGGGGGTTGCTGGTGGTGAGTATTTCCAGCTTTTGTGCGGTGAGTGCTTGGAGGTGCCCCTAGGGGAAACCGAGGGCTGTCACTGTAGGCAATTGCTGAGGAGCCTAGGAACACTGTAGGAAGGCTGGGTGAACCCCAAGGCCCCTAGAGGCCAAAGGAAACAATACTAGAGAGCAGAGGTCAGTAGAAGGCCTCAGGGGAGGGAGAGGAGGGCTGGGCTAGAGTGCTTGCCTAGTATGCCTGCCCCCACCCCCGAACCCCCATAACCCCAGCACCCCGGAAAGTGGCGTCTGGTGGATCCAAAGGTTCAGATCAGTGGTTATCCCTCAGCTACATGAGGGCAGCCTGGACTACACGAGACCTGGCCTCGGAACCACAGACACTGTGAGGCTGAGGTGAGGGATGAAATCCAGGCGGTTCAGGCAGGGGAGCAGCCCCGTGTGGAGAGCAAGAGGGTTACCCGCGAGGGTCATGGGCTGTGTACGGGCGGGTCATCCTCAGCTGTCTGGGGAGTCTGAGGCTAGACCAAGCTACATGAAACCCTATCTCCAAAAATGAATCAATGAATGAATAAAGTGTGGCAACAGCACCAAGGCGAGCAGTGTGGACCGTGGTCCAGGATAGTTAACGGAGACCATCAGGGAATAAGATCATAAAAAAAAAAAAACCAAAAAACAAAAAAGCCCCGCAGGGACAGCTGTTTGCAGCAAACCCAGTCTATTTTTTTTTTTTTTTTTTCAGAGCAGAGTTTCTCTGTGTTAACAGCCCCTGGCTGTCCTGGACTTGCTTTATTAACCAGGTTGGCCTGGAACTCAGAGAGATCTGCTGCCTCTGCCTCCCGAGTGTCGGGACTAAAGGTGTGCGCCGCCGCCACCTGGCGTGCTTTTCTATTTTTCTTGTTTGATCTCCCACTTCTCAACTGGGAAGTAAGTGAACCTCCAGGCTCTCACCCCCAACTCTCAGCTTCTCTTTGCTTCTGGGGTGGAAGGCAAGAACCCAGAGAAGCCAGCATTAGCCTGGTGTGATGGTGCACGCCCTTAATCCCAGTATCTGGAAGACCCAGAGGCAGGTGGATCTCTCTGAGTTGCAGGCCAGTCTGGCTTACAAAAAAGCCCAGGGTAGACCATGGAGGCTGAACATCCACAAGGCCTTCCGGAAGCTTGTACAGACAACAGGCAAGCGTGGGCCGATGGACACTGAGGCAGACAGCACTGGGGAACAGCATCAACAGTGGGCGTGAGGGAAAGCCACCTCCCCATTACACTCACAGCGCACGGAGAGGGTCACCGGCAGTAGGATCGGTTCTTCAAAGCTCTCATGTTCCACTTTGCACGTGACCTTGACGCCATCCGCTCGGCCCGTGGGTACCATGGAGTATCGGCTGATGATGGTGACAGTGCCAGACTGTGGCCCCGGCTCCTGAATGTCTTTGGCATCTCCACCCAGGGATGAGATCCAGGTAACTCGGGCAGGCGGACGTCCCCCCGTGGAGACACAGCGGGCGACGGGCACGGACTGGGGACCAATCGTGACCTCCTGAGCTTCGGCGTGGTTCTCAGGCTGGGCTGGGAATGGGACCGAAGGAGGCGCGTGACTCAAGACTTGTGGTCACTCCACAAACACCTGAACAGCAGCGGTGGCACACGGGGCCACACAGTCACGATCTGCTTCCCGGGTCGAGAGCCCAGTTCACCAGCCTAGTATGTGCACAGCTGTGGGCACGCCATCTTAACCATTTTCTCTAATGTCAGAGTAACGTAAGTCCCCACCCCACGGGACTGATGGCATGGATCAAAGAAGTTGACATACTCCTTCACACACACACACATGTATGTGTATATATATATATGCATGCATGTATGCATGTGTACACACACACACACACACACACACACACACACACACACACACACACACACAAGGGTATGGTGGGTGGTGCATGCCAGCACTAGGGAGGTGGAGACAGGAGAATCAGAAGTTTAAGGTCAGCCTTAGTCACACAACCTCCTGGAATACATGAGATTTTTGTCTCAAAAAACAAAACAGAACAACAACAAAGCTGCTAAAATTAATAAATAAAATCAAAAGCAGAGAGAGGGAAGGAGAGAGAGAGCGAGAGCACTCCATAGTCTGGAAGAAAATGCAAATTCTATAGCTGAGTCATATGGTTTGAACGTCTACCTTGAGCCAATTTAAGTGGTGGCGCATGCCTTTAATCCCAATGCTTGGGAGGCAGAGGCAGCTGGATCTGAGTTTGAGGCTAGCCTGGTTTCAAGGACAGCCAGGACTACACAGAAAAATATGTGCGCGCCTGCGCACACACACACACACACACACACACACACACAAAGAAGCCCTGCCTTAATTTTTTTAGTTTTTTTTTTCTTCAAGACAGGGTTTCTCTGTGTAGCCTTGGCTGTCTTAAACTGATTTGTAGACCAGGCTGGCCTTGAACTCACAGTGATCCTCCTGTGTGCTGGGATTAAAGGCCTGAGCCACCACACCTGGTTAGAAACCTTGTCTTAAAACAAACTTGGAATCTTCCAGTAAGGTCTGAGTGGGCTTGGTCAGTGTGGGAGCTCTTATCTAGGATCTGAGGCCGGGGGTTCCATCCCCCCCAGCACTAGGAGGGTAAAAACAAAGTGTCCTATTTCTTTTCCTGTGATCACCATTGTCCTGTGCTTCCAAAATGGGATTAAAAACAACAGGGATTCCTCAGCTGGCCATGGCTGCTGCCCTCTCACCTTATCCTGCTGGAAAACACGCCAAAGGCTCCAAGGGAGATGGCACACACTGTTCCCAGTGTCTCTTATCCACTATTGTCCCTGGAGCCAGGATTTGTGATTCTCCAGTGTCCTGGACCCGCTTCCTGAGCAGGTGGCCCCTGGGCTATCAGTCTTCTCCTTTCAGCCATCTGTCACCTCCTGACCACCAAAGGGGGACCCACCAGGCCATCCTGCCCAGCAGTGGCCACAGGGATGGTCCAGACCCTTCCCTTGGGAATCTCCTCTCACCTGTGGAGCCTGGCTAGGAGGCCCTGCCCTAGGTTGGGGGTTCTGTTCCCTCCAGACCTCATCCCCAGCTCAGGGCTAACTCCATCAAGGGGACTTTTCTGGACTCTGTGGCCCCCAACATCCCCAGCCTCTCCACAGAGGTAGAAGTTGCTGTACACACAGTGCTTGTAGCCTAATTGATGTCCTAAGTTTGCCTGCCCTCGCTCCCTTCACCCCACCTTTCTCACTCTTAGCATGCGGTCGGCTATTAAGCCACTCTCCACCCCACCCCCTTTTTTTACAGATTTATTATTATATATTCAGCGCTCTGCCTTGCATGTACACCTGCACCCCAGAAGAGGGCACCAGATCTCATTATAGATGGCTGTGAGCCACCATGTGGCTGCTGGGAATCGAACTTCGGACTCTTAGAAGAGCAGCCAGTGCTCTTAACCTCCGAGCCATCTCTCTAGGCCCCTCTATGTCTCTTGTTCAGCACAGCTTAGGCACACACCTGCTAGGAGCCTGTGCATGCGAGGTAGGCACTCACTACTGAGCGAAAACCTCAGTTTTCCTTTTCTTTATTAGAGTAGGGTCTGGCTCTCTAGCCCAGGCTGGCCTCAAACACGCTTGAGAGAAGAGACACATGCCTCCACTCCTGGCTTGAAGTCTTTTTTTTTTTTTTTTTTTTAAAGATAGTTTCTCTGTGTAGCCCTGGCTGTCCTGGAACTCGCTCTGTAGTACCAGGCTGGCCTTGAACTCACAGAGATCTGCCTGCTTCTGTCCCCTGAGTGTTGGGATTAAAGGTGTGCGCCACCACGCCCGGCTTGAAGTACGTCTTGACTACACTCTTGTCCAAGGTACTGCACAGGAGCAGAGAGAGGGTTTTACAAGGTTTGGGAGAAGGCCTTTGCAGTGTGTGTGTGTGTATTTTTGAGTCAGGATTTCATATAGCCCAGGCTGGCCTCAATTCACTATATACACCTGAAGATGACCTTCAACCTCTGATTATCCTATTTCTGCCTTTCAAGTGTTGGGATTGTAAGCATGTGCCATCACCATTCGTTTCATGTGGTGCCAGAGATCAAACCCAGGGGAAAACACTTTACCAACTAAGCCACATTTTTTTGTCTCTTTCTTTCTTTCTTTTTTTTTTTGTGTGTGTAGAAGGTTGAACCTAGAACACTGGACATGCTTACACTTGCTCTGTTACTGAGCCACGCCCTAGCCCCTCACTGGAGGATTCTAGGCAGGGGCTCTACCACTGAACCACACCCCCAGCCCCTCACTGGGGGATTCTAGGCAGGGGCTCTACCACTGAGCCACACCCCCAGCCCCTCACTGGGGGATTCTAGGCAGGGGCTCTACCACTGAGCCACGCCCCCAGCCCCTCACTGGGGGATTCTAGGCAGGGGCTCTACCACTGAGCCACACCCCCAGCCCCTCACTGGGGGATTCTAGGCAGGGGCTCTACCACTGAGCCACACCCCCAGCCCCTCACTGGGGGATTCTAGGCAGGGGCTCTACCACTGAGCCACACCCCAGCCCCTCACTGGGGGATTCTAGGCAGGGGCTACACCACTGAACCACGCCCCAGCACCTCACTGGGGGATTCTAGGCAGGGGCTCTACCACTGAGCCACACCCCCAACTCCTCACTGGGGGATTCTAGGAAAATCCTTGATAGAGCGTTATCCCTAGCCAGCCATTTTTTAAAAATTGTGAGACAGGGTCTCAAGTTCTCCAGGCTGGCCTTCAACTCACTCTGTCGCTTGCCTCAGCCTCTTGAGCAGCGGGGATGACAGGACTGCTCCCCGAGAACGGGCAAGAGATGTGCTCTGAGCTACGGCAGGAGCCCCCTTTTGGTGTCCATCTGTTCCAGAATGTACAGGGAGGCTTCTGTGGTGGTTTAAATAGGTGTGGCCCCCAAAGACTCATGTTTGAATGTCTGGCCCCTGGGGAGAGGCACTATTAGGAGGTGTGGCCCTGTTGGAGGAATTGCGTCACTGTGGAGGTGGGCTTTAACTTCATGCATATCTGTCCGTCTGTCCGTCTATTTATCTATCTGTAAGCTCTGCCCAGTGAGCATCTATCTATTTATCTGTCTGTCTGTCCATCTATCCATCCATCCATCCATCTATCCATCCATCCATCTATCTATCCGTCCATCCATCTATCTATCCGTCCATCCATCTATCTATCCGTCCATCCATCTATCTATCCATCCATCCATCTATCCCTCTGTCCGTCCGTCCATCTATCCATCCATCCACCCATCTATCTGTCCATCCATCTATCCATTCATCCATCCATCTATCCATCTATCTATCCATCCATCTATCTATCTATCTGTCCGTCCGTCTATCCATCCATCCATCCATCTATCCCTCTGTCCGTCCGTCCATCTATCCATCCATCCACCCATCTATCTGTCCATCCGTCTATCCATTCATCCATCCATCTATCCATCCATCCATCTATCTATCTGTCCGTCCGTCTATCCATCCATCCATCCATCTATCCATCTGTCTGTCTGTCTGTCTGTCCGTCCGTCCATCCATCCATCCATCCATCCATCCATGTATCTTCAAGCTCTGCCCGCTGTGGAGTCTAGTCCCCGACTGCTGCCTATGGATCAAGATGTAGAACTCCCAGCTCCTCCTCCAGCACCATGTCTGCCTGCACGCCGCCACGCTTCCCACGATGATGACGATAATGGACTAAAGTTCTCAAACTGTGAGCCAGCCCCAGTGAAATGGTTTCCTGTGTAAGGCTTTCCGTGATCATGGTGCCTCCTCAAGGCAACACAGCCATGACTGTGACAGCTTCCAACTCTCTAGAGCCGGAAAGGAAACAAGATTGGGGGGGCAGGGGGGCTAATGTGGTGTCTGAGGGCTGGATGATGTTCCTTGCAGGGGACTTCCCGGCTTCGGTGAGCAATCTCTGCCGCTGTGCCAACTGGCTGGACCAGTCAATTGCTGGGAGCCCTTCATAGTTTGTTTTCTGTGTACGGGTGTTGTGCCTGCATGTGTCTGGGCACCACATTTCTTCAGTATCCACAGAGGAGAGAAGAGGGCATCGGACATCCCCGAAGTGGATTTATAGATGGTTGTGAGCTGCCATGTGTGTGCTGGGTCCTGTGAAATAGACGCTGGAACTCTTTTTTTTTTTTTTTTTTTTTTTTTTTTAAATCACAACATGGTTTCACTGTGTAACCCAGGCTGTCCTGGACTCACTTTGTACACCAGACTGGCCTCAAACTCACAGAGATCCACCTGCCTCTGCCTCCCAAGTGCTGGGATGACAGGTGTGCGCCACCACGCCCGGCTCCTGTCATCTCTTCAGGCCCACGGGTGTCCTTTTCCTTTTCCTGGAAACCAGACACAGCAGTACAAAGCTGCCTAAAATTTCCTCTATTTTGTACTGCCTCGCCTGGAATCACGTCAGGCCAACAGTGTGCCTACAGCTCGCTACCTGCTCCCTTGAGCTTTTCCTGCCTCTCCAGTCCCCGACCCAGTCGCGTATTTTGGTTCGAACAAGCTGGCCAGAGCTCTCTGTGACACCAAGAGCATTACTTACCAAGTCACAGCTCCGTGCTGGCTCAGAATCTCCATGGAAGGGCTGGAGAGATGGCTCAGCGGTTAAGAGCACTGACTGCTCTTCCAGAGGTCCTGAGTTCAATTCCCAGCAACCACATGGTGGCTCACAACCATCTATCATGTAATGTAGGCCCTCTTCTGGACTGCAGGTGTACATTCAGGCAGAGTGCTGTGTACATAATAAATAAATAAATCTTCCCCAGGGGTCCCGCTCAAACTAAGGCACCAGCCAAAGACAATACAGGCAGTAAACTTTAAACCTCTACCCAGATCTAGCCAATGGACAGGACATTCTCCACAGCTGAGTGGAGAGTGGGGTATGACTTTCACACGAACTCTGGTGCCCCATATTTGACCATGTCCCCTGGAGGGGGAGACCTGGTGGCACTCAGAGGAAGGATAGCAGGTTAACAAGAAGAGACTTGATACCCTATGAGCATATACAGGGGGAGGAAATTCCCCTCAGGAACAGTCATAGAGGAGGGGAATAAGGGGAAAATGGAAGGGAGGGAGGACTGGGAGGATACAAAGGATGGGATAACCATTGAGATGTAACAAGAATAAATTAATAAAAAATTAAAAAAAAAAATAGAACCTCTATGGCTCTTGTTCTCAGGGCAAAAGCACAGTAGAGTGCAGTGGCCCATCCGGCTATAGTCCCAGCCCTGTGGCAACTGGGTTGCTTTGGATTTGAGGCCAGCCTGGGCCACATGTTGAGACCCTTAGTCGAGTTAAAAAAAAAAAAAAAGAATGGCTCATTGTCTGCTATAGCCTTGGCGGGCAGAGTAATCAGCTTATGCTCAGTAGAGGCTTAATAAGCATTTGTCAAAGCTAGGTGGGTGTGCTGGCACAGTCTTGCAATCCTAGCACTTGGGATATGGAGGCAGAAGGATTAGAGTTCAAGGCTAGCCTTGTATAAGCACTGAGTTCTAGGCGAGCCAGGGCTACATGAGCGCCTATCTAAGACAAAGGAAGGAAGGAAAAAACAAAAAACAAAAACCCAACAACAACAACAACAACAAACCCTGAAGCCAGGGATGTAGTTCCGTTGGTAGACTGCTTGCCTACTACACACAAAGTGCTGGGTCTGTCGCCAGGCCCAAACAAGCTGAGTGTGATGGCTCACATGTTTAATCCAAGCGCTCTGAGGTAGAGGCAGAAATGAAAGGATCAAAATTTCCAGCTCATTAGCCGGGTGTGGTGGTGCACGCCTTTAAATCCTAGCACTCGGGAGGCACAGATCGCTGTGAGTTCGAGGCCAGCCTGGTCTACAAAGCGAGTCTAGGACAGCCAAGGCTGTCTCAAAAAACAAAAAAAAAAAAAAAAAAAAGAGCGAAAGGAAGAAAATTCTAGCTTATCCCAGGTCACATGGATGGCTGAGGCTGGAACAGGAAAAGTGGCTCAGTCAGCAGGCACCCTGAGTTTGATACCCAAGACTCCTGTGGTTCTGATCTCAAATACTGAAGGATGGCCGGACACACACACACACACACACACACACACACACACACACACACACACACACACACTCATACCTAATTTTAAAAAAAGTCTGAGGCCTGCCAAATCGCCACGAATCTCCATCTCAACAAAATGAAAATACAAACAAGCTTCTACAAACACAAAAGGCACTTGCCAACACATTATGGACGGTCAAGCTGAAACAGCCAGGTAAGGGGTTCTCACACTATCCCCACGCCCCACCCTGACCCTACTCACCTCCTACTCACCTATGACTCTGAGCCAGGTCACCCCCCTGCGGGTCCCGTTGGGAAAGGTGGCAAACTCGCAGGTATAATTGCCCTCATCCTCCACCCTCAGTCCCCGGAAAGCCAGCGTGGCATCCCGCAGGTCCGCGTTTCTGTCTTGTCTCGCGCTCACAAACGACAGGCGGTCCTTGCTGAACTGAGAGTTGGGGAAATCCACGCCGAAGGATGGGTGGAAGGCGGCCACGACTGTGGCGTCCAGGCGCTGCCAGGTCACCTGAGAGACGCGCTCCGACGTGGGGGGGAGCAGGTGGCACGGTAACTCCACGGTGCCTCCCAGGCGCCCCCGAACCTCGGGAAGCACTCGTACCCGGACATCCTGGGCTCCTGGGGAGAAAGGAAAGAGGTTAGTTTCGTCCGGGAGGGGCCAAGCAAAAGGTTTCCAGGACAGCAAGGCCAACGCAGCGATGAGATACCTACTCAATTTACTTACGTTAGACAGGGACTCACTATGTAGCCCAGGCTGGCCTGGAACCAGCTACGTAGTCAACGCTGCCTTGTACTCGCAGAGATCCACCTGCCTCTGCCTCCCAGTGCTGGGATTAAAGTCGGGCGCTGGCACACCTAACCTCGGCTTTTTGTTTGTTTGTTTGTTTTGTTTTTATTTTTTGAAGTATTTATTTTTAGTTTATGTAATGGGCCTGCATGTATGTCTGCGCACCCTATGTATGCAATGCCAGTAGAGGCCAGAAGGGGGTGTCAGAGTCCCCGAAACAGGAGGTACAAGTAGTCCTAAGCCTCTTTGTGGAAGGTGGGGACCAAACTTAGATCCTCAGGAAGAACAGGCCACCTGTCTCAGCTTCCCACCTTATCTGAGTCGCTGGTTGGCCTCCTTGGTCCAGCTAGGCTGGCCAGCAAATCCTAGGGATGCCGGGGTCTCAGGCTCCTCAGTGCTGGGATTCCCGATGTATATGTGTTTGCATCTAGCTTTTCACATGGCCACTGGCGATCAGGGATCAAACTCCGGTCCTCAAAGTGACATAGAAAGTATTGGCCCATGGATTCATCTCCCCAACTCTGTTCTCTGCCTATTTTTACGGTGCTGGCGTTTTTTTTTTTTTTTTTTTTTTTTTTTTTTTTTTTTTTTTAATGGTTTTTTTGAGACAGGGTTTCTCTGTGTAGCCTTGACTGTCCTGGACTCACTTTGTAGACCAGGCTGGCCTCGAACTCACAGCGATCCGCCTGCCTCTGCCTCCCGAGTGCTGGGATCAAAGGCGTGCGCCACCACGCCCGGCTGCTGTCGTTTTTTTTGACTCAGGGCAAATACCCCACTAGCTAGGTGTTTGCTGAGCCTAGTAACTCAGAGCGTGTTACTCTCTGAGTTACGTTCCTTTCTCCTGGAGGGTTTCGTACAAGTATACAATGGAGCTGTTAACTGTCACCTGCTTTGCCTTCTTGTGCCCCTAATGGCTCCTGTTGCGCCCCTTTCTTTCTTTTTTAAAAATTAATTAATTTGCTGGGCGGTGGTGGCACTGGCCTTTAATCCCAGCGCTTGGGAGGCAGAGGCAGGGGTTTGAGGCCAGCCTGGTCTACAAAGCAAGCCAAGGCTACACAGATAAACCCTATCTGGAAAAACAAAAACAAACAAACAAAAAAAAACCACCACTAGAAGACTCCCCCCTCCCTCAGCAACCATTAACTGCCAATATCTCCTGAGGAGGCTGGGATCTTATGAGCTCCTTCTTCCTATTTTCCCACTTTATTTATTTTTGTCCTTTTGCAAATAGGCTTTCTCTACACAGCCCTGGCTGGTCTAGAACACATTATGTGGATCAGGCTGGCCTTGAACTCCCAGAGATCCTCTTGCCTTCTGGAAATGCTGCGATTATAAAGGCATGCACCACTGTGCCTGGCTGTATTTTCACTTAAACTTTTTTTTTTTTTTTAATTATTTGATGTGGGGGCTGGAGAGATGTCTCAGACGTTAAGAGCACTTGCTGTTCTTCCAAAAGTTCTGAGTTCAATTCCCAGCAACCACATGGAGGCTCACAACCACCTCTAATGAGATCCAATGCCCCCTTTTGGCCTGCAGTTGATACATGCAAGAGAATGTCGTATACATAATAAATAAATAAATCTTTTTAAAAATTTATTTGCTGTGGGGGGCTGGAGAGATGCCTCAGTGGTTAAGAGCACTGCCTGCTCTTCCAAAGGACCCGGGTTCAATTCCCAGCAACCACATGGCAGCTAACAACTGTCTGTAACTCCGAGATCTGACGCCCCTACACCAAAGCACATAAATTCAAAATTAAATAAAGTATTTAAAAAAAATTATTTGATGTGTATGGGTGTTTTACCTATATGTATGTCTGTGCACCACAGGTGTGCCTGGTGCCCACAGAGGCCAGAAGAGGGCATTAGATCCCTGGGACAGGAGTTACACACAACGGTGTTGCCGTGTGCGTGCTGAGAATGGAACCCTCTGGAAGAGCTGCCAAAGCTCTTAACCACCAAACCAACTCTCCAGCCACCAATTCTTCACTTAAAAACAAACAAACAAACAAACCATTTATTTATTTGGTTGGTTTTTTTTTTTCGAGTCAGAGTTTCTCTGTGTAGTCTTGGCTCTCCATGAACTCGCTCTGTAGACCAGGCTGGCCTCGAACTCAGAGATCCACCTGGCCTCTGCCTCCCGAGTGCTGGGATTACAGGTGTGCGCCACCACCACCCGCCTTATTTTATTTTATAACTTATGTGTGTGCGTCAGCATCTGTGTATGGCAGGTACCTGTGGAGGCCAGGCAAAGGCATCAAGAGTCCTTTGCCTCAGAGCTGCAGGCAGTTGTATTGGAAACAGAACAAGTTCTCTCTAAGAGTAGCAAGTGCTCTATTTGTTTTTTTTTTTTTAAGCAAGTGCTCTTAACTGTTGAGCCACCTTGCCAGCCCGTCTCCCTACTTTGAACAACCATAGAAACAAGACAGCCTGTGTCTCCAGCTTTGGGAGGAAGCACTCCTTGATGACCCAGGGCACAATAATATGTGGCTTTACATCTCTGTGCCTCAGTTTCCCAACTGCATAATGAGGGCATAATGACAGTGTCGCACCCTCCAGGGGTGTTATGAGGACCAAGGAATGCTTGAAGAGCACTCAGCATAAGGTCCACAGGAAACTTGAACTAGGTAAACAAGAAAAGAGGCCGGATAATTACAAGTGGCCATTGACAGCGAGCCCCGAGGTCAGGGACTCAACAACACAGCATATAACCTGTCGCCCATGAGCAACTGCTCACAACCATCTGGAGAGAGAGAGGGAGCGAGCTCGTCAGAGCTACCTGCTTCGTGTACAGGGGGAAACAGGTACCATCCCGGCCTCCTCACACACAAGACGCCAGGGAAGCTGGGGTGTGGTAGCCATAGCCTTACTCTCACCACACAGAAGGCAGAGGCAGGTGGTCTCTGGGAGTTTGACGGCTAGACTGGGCTACATAGTGAGTTCCAGGCAAACCAAGGAGACATAGCCACACCCTGCCTCAAAAAAAAATTTTTTTTACAGAAATAAAATAAAATGAAATAAAATAGGGGCTGGAGAGATGGCTCAGATATTAAGAACACCCGTTCTTACAGAGGACCTGCGTTGTGTTCCTAGAACCCAAGTGGTGGCTCACAACCAACCTGAACTCCATCTAGCTCTTCCTAGGACACTGCGCGCCTGTGGCCCACAGACAATCAGTGTAGACAAAACACTGATTTACTCTTAAATGTCTTTAAGAAAGAAGAACTTGGTGGCCCTGATGTGGGACTGTGACAGTGCACAATACTGCAGACAGACAGTGCTAGGGAGGATGGGTGAGTGGCCACCACTGAAGGCTTAAGAGAGTCACACCGCCTCCAAGTATGCCTCACTGCTCAAACCCGGCAGAACACCTAGACCAAAAGGGCTGCATCCTTTGCTGCTGAGTAGAACCATGAGGGCTGGGAAGACGACAACTCAACAGCAGAGCCCCTGCCTAGAATCCCCCAGTGAGGGGCTGGGGGCGTGGCTCAGTGGTAGAACCCCTGCCTAGAATCCCCCAGTGAGGGGCTGGGGTCGTGGTTCAGTGGTAGAGCCCCTGCCTAGGATCTCCCAGTGAGATGCTGGGGGCGTGGCTCAGTGGTGGAGCCCCTGCCTAGAATCCCCCAGTGAGGGGCTGGGGGCGCAGCTCAGTGGTAGAGCCCCTGCCTAGAATCCCCCAGTGAGGGACTGGGGGCGTGGCTCAGTGGGAGAGCACCCGTAGAACATATGGAAAGTTCTGGGTTCCTGCCCTACCAAGGAGGAGCATCAGGAGAAGTACTTTTTAAAAGGATTGCAACACCGATAGATGTGAGCTTCCTGCTGGCCACGGCTTCCGGCCTGGGTGACCTTTTCAAGCCCAAGTTCTTCCATGTGTGAAATGGAGACATTTAAGCCACCCTGCCGGGTCCCCTGGTACAATTCCAGTAAAAGATCTGACACTCTCTGCAGGCCAGGTCACAGGGTCAGTGCTTGTCCCCACAGGCCACATCTGGCCTGAGTTCGCTTCTGCCCAGGCAGAGGTTTTACTTTGTTTGTGTAGATAGGGTCTCAATGTTTAGCTCCAGTTGGCCTTGAATTCAGATCAATCCTCCTGCCTCACCGCCCTGAGTGCTGGAATTACACCTCCTAGTAAATGTGAATTAGAGCGCCGACCCCCTCCCTCCCCGCCGGAAGTACATCAAAGAGGACAACACAAGCATTTTGGGGAGGGGCTGGTGGGATGGCTCCGTGGGTAAAGGTGATTGCTGCCAAGACTGAGAACCCGAGTTCGACCCCCTGTGATCTACATAGTGCATCGAGAGGACAGGCTCCTGAAAGTTGTTCTCTGACCTCCACACTTGTGTTGTGACACGCGCATGCACACAGAACAAGAGGCAGGCTGGAGAGATGGCTCAGTGGTTAAGAGCCTTTAATCCCAGAACTCGGGAGGCCAGAGGCAGGCGGATCACTGAGTTCGAGGCCAGCCTGCTCTACAAAGTGAGTCCAGGACAGCCAAGGCTACACAGAGAGACCCTGTCTCAAACAAAAACAAAAACAAAACAAAAAAGCACTGCCTGTTCTTTCAGAGGTCCTGAGTTCAATTCCCAGCAACCACATGGTGGCTCACAACCATCCATAATGCAATCTGATACGCTCTTCTGCAGATAAAGTACTCATGTGCAATAAAAAAAAAAAAAAAAAAAAAAAGAACAAGAGGCGCCAGTGATCCAGGCTTAGTGGCCTTCAGCTGTCATCCCAGCACTAAGTAGGCAGAGGCATGTAGACTTTAAATGTGAGCTCCAGGTAGCTCCGGGTTAACCTGTGTTACCCAGGGAGGCCCTGTCTCAAATCAATAGAAGAAAAATCGCACAAATGACAAAAATCTCACAGCCCAAGACCTCCAGACTAAGTTTCTAATTCTATATAAAAGAACAGCATGTTCAGACCCCTGTGGGACGAACTTTTTTTTTAAAGACATTTATTTATCACGTACACAGTATTCTGCCTGCATGTACATCTGCGGCCAGAGGGGGCACTACATCTCAATTTCGACGGTTGTGAGCCACCTTGTGGTTGCTGGGAATTGAACTCAGGACCTCTGGAAGAACAGACAGTGCTCTTAACCTCTGAGCCATCTCTCCAGCTGCCTGTTTATTTATTTGCCGGCAGGGTGTGGGTGTGCCAATGCTTAGGTGTGTGTTTGTTGGGGGGGGGGTCTTTGCTCTCCCTTTCTACCATGGGGATCTCAGAGATAAAACTCAGGCCCTCAAATTTGGCAGCGCGCACCTTCATCTGTCTCCCTGGCCCGTGATATTTGGTTTTCGAGATGGAGTCTGGCTACATACACAGTCTCAGCTATCCTGGAACTCAGCATACTGGGGTCACATGCTTGTATCAGCACCCTCCTCACCCCAAGTAGTCCTTTGCTTGTTTTGTGAGACAAGGTTTCTCTGTGTAGCCCTTGGCTGTCCTAGAACTCGCTTTGTAGCCCAGGCTGTCCTCGAACTCACAGTGATCCACATGCCTCTGTCTCTCTTAACCCTGAGTGCTGGGATTATAAGCGTGCGCCACCATGCCCGGCTCAATAGTCCATTTTTCTTTTTTAGTTTTTTGTTTTTTGTTTTGTTTGTTTGTTTGTTTGTTTTGAGACAGGGTTTCTCCGTGTAGCCTTGGCTGTCCTGGACTTCCTTTGTAGACCAAGTTGGCCTCGAACTCACAGTGATCCACATGCCTCTCCCTCCTGAGCGCTGGGATTAAAGGCGTGCGCCACCACCACTGGGCTGTTCAGTAGCCCATTTTTTAAGGGCCTTCTGAAACCTCAGTAGAAGGTCAGGATGGAAGCCTGATCCATCCTCTCCCATCTTCATAGGCTCCATCTTTAACATTTATCTCCTGAGGGTCCCCACTCTGGCTTACCTCACCCAACTCTGAGCTCGGGTCGCCTCCAAGGTATCTACCTCCAAAGCTTTGTCTCCCCACACGGACAGAGAGAGACTATGGTAGCTGCTGTCCTCCGTCTCTGCTTGGAGCCCTCAGTTGTCCCCTCCTCACTCAGAACTCTCCGTACTCGTGCCCCTCCCCCTCTCCCCATCCCCCCTCAGGCCTTCTGGCTCAGAGAAGGCCAGCCTCAGGGCCTTTGCATTCTCTGTTTTTCTCTCCCAGGTGAGCATGGCTTCCTCCTTATCTCCCTTTAGTGACACAGGAGCTGATCACCATACTGATAACAAGCCCCTGTTTTGGGTTTGGGTTTCAAGACAGGGTCTCTCTGTGTAGCCTTGGCTGTCCTAGACTCACTCCGTAGACCAGGCTGGCCTCGAACTCACAGCGACCCACCTGCCTCTGCCTCCCGAGTGCTGCGATCACAGGAGCAAGCCACCAAGCCCGGCTGGATAACAAGGAGTCTTAACTTCCTCCTTTCAACATAGAACCGAGCACCCATCTCCCCAGCAGGGACCTCTGTTTCATCCATCACTGTATCCAAGAGCCTAGAACAGGCTGGTGCTCTGAAGATGCTCTGTGACTGTGCTGAGTAAATGAATGAATGAATGAATGCGCGAGTGAGTGAGTGAGTGAGTGAGTGAGTGATGGACAGTCAAAAAGCATGGAAGAGGCACACACCCAAGGGGGCGGGGGAGGCTCTCTGGATCAGGCCAGCGGCTAGATGGATGGAGATCAGCGGTTCTCAACCTGTGGGTCCCGGTCACTGAAAAACACCAGTTTCCAACGGTCTTAGGAACCGACACAGCGCTCAGTAGCAAGACTACAGTTATGAAGTAAAGTAGCACCAAGCATCAGCTTACGCTTGGCGGCTCCTAAGAGCAACGAAAGCAGGTTGAGAAGCGCTCGCTGATCTACACGGAAGCTTTTTCTCACAACTGGTAATGGGAGCGAAAGAGAGACTGGTGGGGACTTGGGAGTCTGTGACCTTGCAGGGACACTGCCAACGCACGCCATACCCCATACATGGTGGCCAGCAAAGAGCCCATGGGAACGCTCGCTTGCTTCCCTCTGCCTGCCTCAGCAGGGCTGACTGGTGACAGTTCTACAGAGGTGTCAGCTGGGTCTTCAAACACACTTCCTCTCCCCAAGGACAGGGAGAGCAGGCTTCCTGGACGCTGAGTAGGAACTGCCTCTGGCGTAAGGAAAGCCTCCAGGCGGGGAGCAAAGACACAGGGGAGGGTTGGTCCTGGGGTCTATTAGTCTGAAGGAGGAGGGCTGGCTCAGAAGGAAGAAAGTTGGGGGTCAGAGTGTGAAACCCTGGGTCTGGGGAAGAAAGCTTGAGTGATGGACCCCGTTGGCCTCTTAGATTTCCTGCCTGCCTGGCTCCTCCCATCTCAGCTGGCCCCTGCACACCTATAAAATATGCAGTGTCCCACCCCCTCACCGTGCCAGGGTGGGGCAGGGCTGGAGCAAAGCCTTCAAGGCCAGCGTGCCTCGAGCGCTGGCATCAGCTGCTGCCTCAGCCACCTGGTTAATTAATTAATTACATTAATCATAGTTTCTCACCCCCCACAGAGGACATCCGGAGCCCGTCGGAGGGCTGAGAACGCAGCCAACTGCAGCCGGGTGCACAGCCAGGGCTGTGTCTGGATTTCTAGGTGGGCGTCAGTTTTAACACTCGAGAGCTACTCGAGGAGGCTCTTTTGGCCCCTTGGATGAGACGCCTTTTTTCCTACAGGGGCGCAGCTCCCAGAGAGCTTCCGTTGTGGAAGGTGAAGCTCTCGAAGGCTCTGCCGAGAGAGTGGACACCTCAGTGTGTATCCTGGTCCCAGGAGACTCTGGCCTCTGCCTGTATACAGGTCCTATTTCTAGGGTCTGTTTTTTTGTCTCCCTGACCTTTCGCCTCTCATTCCCCAGAGTCCTAGGCTCCTGCCTAATTCTCTCTAGAAAAAAAAAATATATATATATATATATATTTTTTTTTTCCTCTAGAAAAAAAATATTTTTCTCTAGAAAAAAAATAAATAAATAATAAATAATATATATATATATATATATATATATATATTATATATATATATAATATTATATATATATATATAGCCTTGACTGTCCTGGAACTCTAATCAGACCAGGCTGGCTTCGAACTCAGAGACCTGACTTCCTCTACATCCCGAGTTGCTGGAATTAAAGGTCTTATGTAGTCCAGGCTGGCCTGAATGTAATCAAGGGAGCCAAATATGACCCTGAACCTCTGAAGCTCTGGTCTCTACCCTCCATTTGCAGGATTGCACACGGCCACTGGTGATTTCTAGGGTGTAAGGGATCGAACGCCAGGCTTCATGCACGCCACGCCCCCAGTTTGCTTGAGCCCCTCTTTTTTTTCCCCCCCCTGAGAGAAGGGCTCAGTTAGCCCTGGCTGACCTCGATCTCACTATGTAGCCGTGGAATCCTGAACTTACGCTTGGACTCCAGTCATGGGCACCACGCCGGCTTTAGGAGGTGCAGAGGACGGAACCCAGGGCTTCACGCATGCTCCGTGAGCACTTTCTTTGGCTGGTCCTGGGCCACGGGGTTCTGAGGCTTCAGCCTACCCGGGGGCTCGCGCTGAGATTCCAGGCCGGCCTCCACCACTGTTTTTCTTGAGACAAGGTCTTCCTATGTAGTTCAGCCTGCCCTTGAACTCCCTGCAATCCTCCTGCCTCAGCTTTCTTGGAGTGCTGGAGTTACAGGTATGTGGTCGTTGCTGCTCGTGACCCTGGGGTCTCCGTAGCCCTGTGTGTCCAGCACCCACACCTTTCCACAGCTCCTGACACGCTTTCTCACTGCCCGGGCCATCTCTCCGGGTCCCTTTCCTCCTCCCCCACCTCCTGCTCCGGGTTTTCAGCAGTGCTAGGGCATTAAAAATGTAACAGCATCCCAGGCGGGGGCAGGGGAGCTGCCCTTTTTGCAAGACTCCCTGTCCCTTCTGTGTCTTTAACTCCCTGTGGCCCCTGCATGTTGGCTGGCCTTGAGACTGGTCCGTGCTCTGACCTCTCTGGGTCACAGGATCTCCACAGTCCCTTCGCTAGGGTCTTTTAGTCTTCTCTCTCCTGTCACCAAACCTCTCTGCCCTTCCGGGTGTCCGCTCCCGACCCCCCTCCGCCGCCTACACCCTCGCCCCTCTCCAGTATCTTTCAGCCCTCCCTCGCAATCTTCCTTTACTCTTTGCGCATGACTCCATCCTTAGGATCTGATTCGCGGTCCCCTCCCTCTCTTGGCTCCTGTCCCTATCCCTGCTCTCTATCCTGTCCCTGCCTCCCCCCCCCCCATTTCTCCTCTGCTCACTCCCCATTCCCTAACGAGAAGAGACAGCCAGGCCGGCAGTCCCCTCTCCTCCCCTCCCCCACCGATGTGCGGGGCTGCCTAGATGACAGGGGTGAGCAGAGAGAGGTGGGGAGGAGCCGGGGAGGGAGGATCAGGCTCAGGCAGAAGGTCCAGGTGATGCAAAACCCGTTCCCCCCAGGAGGCCAGAAGTGGGGAGGCTGACCAGCTAGAGTCTGGGGACAGAGATGGAGGGAAAGCAAGGGCAAGATGGAGAGAAGAAGAAGACAAACAGAGAGAGAGAGAGAGAGCCAGTGGAAGGGAGCCGGAGGTGGGAAGAGAGAGAAAGGGGAGGGGAGAGAGATGAAAGAGTGAGTGAGGCTGCGAGTTCGAGGCCAGCCTGGTCTACAAAGTGAGTCTAGGACAGCCAAGATAATACAGAGAAACCCTGTCTCGAAAAAGAGAGCGAGAGAGAGAGAGAGAGAGAGAGAGAGAGAGAGAGAGAGAGAGAGAAGAGAAGAGAAGAGAAGAGGAGAGGAGAGGAGAGGAGGAGTGAGTGAAAAAAAGGAGAGCCAGGCATGGTGGCGCACGCCTTTAATCCCAGCACTTGGGAGGCAGAGGCAGGCAGATCGCTGTGAGTTCAAGACCAGCCTGCTCTACAGAGTGAGTCCAGGAGAGCCAAGGCTACACAGATAGATCCTGTCCCAAGAAAAGAAAAAAAAAAAAAAAAAAAAAAAAAAAAAAAGAGAGAGAAGAAAAGAGGATGTAATCAGAAGAAAAGTGAGAGAGAGAGAGAGAGAGAATGAGGAAGTGGAGATAGAAGCAGGGTGGGTTAGGAAGAGCCCAGGTCCCCTCTCCAGCTTTCTCTTGGTATGCCCAACACCTGGGAATCCCCCCCGGGGGGGGGGGGAGCAGCAGAAAAGTGACAGTCACTGTAGCTCTAGGACACAGGGAGCCTGCTGGCTTTCAAAGGCCTCCAAGGGACACAGAATGGACTTTGGGAAAGAGCATGCCCTTTCCTGTTTCCTCTTCAGCAGGCTGGGAAGAGGAACACAGTTTGCTTTGGGGTTCTGTGGAATCACTCTGTGCGAAGGTCTCTCACACACAAACCAGCGCTTGGCTTGGATGGTAGGATGGAGTCTGAGAACGGACCCAAGAGTGGTTCTGATCTCATCTAGCGCTGAGGCAGAGACAAGAGGCAGGGAGCTGGGAGGTCAAGGCTGATGACCTCTGAAGTAGGCATCGAAAAGAAAAAAATGAGGCATTCTTTTCTGACCCCCTTTCTGGGCAAACTAGGGTGGTGGTGTGGTGGGGGACTCTCTTGGCCTCACATTCCATAGTGTCACCTGCTAGAGGCTGGGTGAGGTCAGCACACCTGTCCCCTCCCTACCAGCGGGCCCCTGGGGCCTCTCCCCTCCATGAAAGAGGGGTAGAAAGGACAGCGTGCCTTAAGAGAGCAGACTCCTCCTATTTACCTCTCCAAGTGCTTGGAGGACAAAGGCGTGACCAAAGGAAAGATAAGGTCCCCCGAAACCGGGAGTCGGACTCCTGAGTGCTCCAGCCCCGCCCCGCCCCTCCCAAACTAGGTGAAAGCGATACCGGAAAACTTCCCTGGGGACGACGCCACTAAGCGCTCACAGGGAAAGGGGGAAGGGAAAGAGAGCGAACTCCAAACCTCCGCTCCAACGTTTCTACCTGGTTCGCAAGCGACTGAGTCCCCAATTTCAGGCAGAGCTTTTAGCTTTTGGTTATTATTTGGGGGCCAAAGGTCAAGAGTCCCCCTCGTCATTAAATTCCATTGCCCATAGTGAAACCCGAAGCTGCCAAAATAGTGCGGTTGGCCCCCAACTGCACTTGGACCCCAGCGAATAGAGCTCTTTGCCCACAGTTAAACCCAAGACCTACAAGTTTGAACCCCTTTCACCCCAATTCTATCCAGACCTCGGTTAAGATAGCCTCCTGAGATCCTGGAGGCAGAACCCCTTGGCTCTTAATCTTTCCAGAACCCAGCGGACAATGCTTCTAAAGTCCCCGAGGCCTGAGGCTTGCACTCCAGACTCACCCTTCCCCCCGCAGGGTGCCCCCCAACTCTCATCATTGGCCTGCCAAGGGCCCCCTTAGGCCGAGCTCCTCACCCCTCGTCTAGGGAACCTCGACCGTGGGTCCCCTCGCGCCCAATTCTCCCCGGGCCTCAGACGCCCAACCCAACAAGGAAAGGGGGGGGGGAGGAGGGCGGCAGACGGTCCCTCCTCACCATCACGACCCTCTAGCTAGTGTGAGTGTGGGGGGAACATTCTCCACATTCCTGAGGAGGGGGAAGCAGAGACGGAAATCCAGATTCCGGATAAGTGATCAGCCCAGGATGGGGAGAATTTAACCCCTTCCACCCCGAGGGAGGTGGGGGGGGGGTACGACACAGAGAAACCCGGGTTATAATGGGCACTTGTGATTAAGGGGGAGAGGGTGCAGAGAGGGAGGTTAGGAGACTCGGAGGGGGAGTCAGGTGTGTTGAGGGCCAGTAGGGCCAGCCTGGAAGGGGACACGAGGGAAGGGCCCTCCGGGAGCTGGGAGTGAGGTGGGGGACGATGCCCCGGCTCCCTCCTTTCTGAGGACAGAGGAAGGCATCCGCGCGTTTTCACCTGTTTCCCGAAGCAGGAGCAGCAGCAGCGGCAACAACGGCAGCGTCGGTGACAATCTGGACGGCGGGAGGACTGCGGCCCGGGCCATGGGGGGCCCGGGGAAGGACAGGGCCCGGGCAGAGGGTGCCTAGGGACCACTCTTCGTGCACGGATCGGCTGGGAGGGCAGTCTGCGACCTGAAGTGTCCGGCTCC
Organism: Acomys russatus; assembly: GCF_903995435.1. Taxonomy (NCBI): domain Eukaryota; kingdom Metazoa; phylum Chordata; class Mammalia; order Rodentia; family Muridae; genus Acomys; species Acomys russatus. The sequence continues at coordinate 14,258,726 of NC_067155.1, forward strand.
AGGCCGGCTTCGGCCGCACGCGGCTCTCGGGATCAGTTCTTTTGGCCCAGCTTTGCCCGCCTGGCTCTCAGGATCCGCGCCCCCCGGCCCCTTGCTTAGCTCCAGCGGGCCGGACTCATGACGTCACAGCCCCGCCCCTCTTCGCCAAGCTGATCCTGGGGCTCAGGCCCCGCCCCCTCCGGGAGCTATGACCCCGCCCCCTCCAGGGTTCAACACCTGTCCGGCTCCACCCTCTCCTAGAATTAAGCACCGCCCCTTCAGCGAATTGGCCACGCCCACCAGACACTGAGCCACGCCCACACACCTCCCGGGAAGGCCCACTGCGCCCCCTACTGGTCATTCTACTGAGGTGCGGTCACACCCCCTTCTAAACTTCCGGTCGGCTCCCATCAGCAGAAGCCCAGCCTCCTCGCCCAGACCACGCCCCACTGCCCTCTGGTTAGCCTGAGGATGTGGGCTCTCATAGGGTCTCCCTTCCTGAGGCACCGCCTCTTTGGCGAGCCTACACCCTCTTCCCCCCCCAGTCCTGCTGCTGTGGCGGGTCGGGGGTCACTCCTCAGTGGACCTCGTTTCTTTTTGATCTCGGCCTTGGGTTCTTGTGCCGCCCCATCCGTTTCTTCCCAGATTTCTCCTCTCTGTCTGTCTCACCATCTTTGAGTCTCCCTCTGCGTCCCTAATGTTTCTCTGTGTCGCTCCGCTCCTGGTGTTTTCTTTGTCCATGTGCCTGTGTCGCTTGGAACCCCAGTGTCTCGTCGCATTCCTTTGACCGTGTGTGCATCTCTCCCTGCGTCCCTGTCACACTCTGTTTCCTGCCTCGCATCTTTCTCAGTGTCACACTTGATGTTTCTATCCCTGCATCTTGGCCTCTGTGTCCCTCCCACCCAGTATCCTTTTTTTTGTATACCGCAGCCTTCCGCTAGGGGGCAGCACAGACCAACCCGGCAAGCCGAGGGCCCCCCAACCCCAACCCCACCCCCGCAGGGTGGGGCTGGACCCGTCAGTGGGGCCCTCAGGCCCCATCAGTCCCTCCCGCGAGGTGCTTGTCCCACTTTCTCTAACTCGCCGGCCTCCTCTGGTTTTGTGTCTGGTTTTGACTTGGCCCTTTTGTCTCTTCCTAAAAGCTCCACTCCTCCGACTCCCCGCCCCCCACCTGCCTTTTCACATTCCCAGGGCCTCTGAGGGGAGCTAATGAGAAGGTCCACTTGACTGGGGGGGAGGCTGGAAGGGGGAGAGCGGGTGGGGTGGGGGGAGAAGGGAGAGAATTTGCCTGAGGGCCAAATTCTCCTACTTCATTTCCACTCTTGTTAATGATACTACTTGTTTGCTTGCTTATTATTTTGCACGCGTGCAGGCCATGCCTGCTTCTGAAGGTCAGAAGGCAACTTGGCTTGAGTCGGTTCTCCATCAGCTGGGTCCCGGAGCCCCAGTTCAGATGGTTGCCGCTTGGTGGCTAAGTGCAAAGCCATTTCACCCACCTTGGTTGTGTTTTATGAGACAGAGTCCCATGTGGTCCTGGCTGGTTATGTAGCTGAGGATTAGGACGCTGGGATTAGGTTATGTGGAGTGCCCAGGCTTGAGTTTAGCTAGCACACTCTCTGCTAGGGAATGCTGCCATATCCTTTTAACAATAAGATGGCTCAGAGGTTAAGAGCACTGACTGCTCTTCCAAAGGAACCGGGTTCAATTCCCAGCACCTACATGGCAGCTCACAACTGTCTATAACTCCAAGATCTGACACCCTCACACAGACAGACATGCAGGCAAAACATCAATGCACATAAAATGAAATAAATTAATTTAAAAAGCAATACTATTAATAAAGGGTTTCAGCCTTTATTATCTACCAGGCACTCATGTAAGCCTGCTGTAAATAATGCTCCCATCAGACCTTGGGGGAGGTAGGGAAACAGAGTCATTGGGAGGGGAAAATGACTTGGTTTCAAAGTCAGAATAAAAAAAAAAAAAATGGGGGGATGGGCAGGTCCAGAATTAACACTATTTAAAATTCCCTTGTTGGGGCTGGAGAGGTGGCTCAGAGGTTAAGAGCACTGACTGCTCTTCCAGAGGTCCTGAGTTCAATTCCCAGCACCCACATGGTGGCTCACAGCCTTCTTCTGCATGGAGGCATACTTGCAGGCAGAGCACTGTATACATATAATAAATAAATAAAATAAAATTCCCCTGTCTTTGTTCATTGCTCACAAAAAATCTCAGGAAGGGTCGGGGTCGGGTTGGTGTCACACACCTTTTATCCCAGCACTCAGGAGGCAGAGGCAAGAGGATCTCTTGGAGTTCCAAGCATGGTCTACAGAGCCAGCTCTAATCAGCCAGGGCTGCACAGAGACACTCTGTCTCAAAACACCCAAACAAGGGGGACTGGAGAGATGGCTCAGTGGTTAAGAGCACTGGCTGTTCTTCCAAAGGACCGGGGTTCAAATCCTAGCACTCACATGGCAGTTCACGGCTGTCTGAAATTCCAGTTACAGGGGATCTGACACCCTCCCACATCTATACATGGTGGCAGAACACTAATATAAATAAAAATAAATTAAAAAAAAAAACACCCAAACAAGAATCCCAATAAGGGGACACTACAATGATGCCCATGTGTGAAAGGTAAACTGAGGCACGGCCCCTTTCCAAACCACCACCAGAGACATAGCCAGATGAGGTTTGAACCTGGACTGTTGTTGTCTTTAGTCGCTGAGCAACATGACCTCCAGATACGATCTCTGGCTTGGAACAAAGGTGATGTGAGGCCAGCTGTGTGGATAACTGGGCACAGAAGGAATGCTCTCCAGGTCGCAACAATCCCTGCCCCTCACCCCAAAGGCTAGTTGCCTTAGCTAGGGTTTCTATTGCTGCAATGAGATACCATGCCAAAAAAAAAAAAAAAAAGCAGCTTGGTGAGGAAAGGGTTTATTATTTGGCTTATTACATGGCTGTTTCTCAGGGCAGGAACTCAAGCAGGGCAGGACGCTGGAGGCAGGAGCTGATGCAGATGCCGTGGAGGGGTGCTGCTTACAGGCTTGCTCAGCCCCCTTCCTTATAGAGCCCAGGACCACCAGCCCCGGGGATGGCACCACTCATAGTGGGCTGGGCCTCCCCCAGTGGTCACTAATTGAGAAAAGACCTTATAGCTGGATCTTTTTTGTTTGGTTGGTTTTGTTTTTTGTTTTTTGAGACAGGGTTTCTCTGTGTAACCCTGGCTGTCCTGGACTTGATTTCCAGACCAGGCTGGCCTCGAACTCACAAAGATATGCCTGCCTCTGCCTCCCCGAGTGCTGGGATGACAGGTGCACCCAGCTACAGCGGGGAGCTTGTGGAGGCATTTTTTTTTTCCCAACTGAGGCTCCTTCCTCTCTGATGTCTCTTGCCTGTGTCAAGTTGACACAAAAGCAGCCAGTACACAGGGTCTCACTACGTAGCCTTGGCTGTCCTGGAACTCCCTATGTAGACCAGGCTGGCCTTAAACTCACAGAGATCTCCCTGTCTCTGCCTGTCTGATGCTGGGATTAAAGGGGTGTGGCACCACACCCAGAGCCTCGATGACTTTCTCCTGAGTTTGAGATCGACTTAGTTTTCCGTATATGCGGTGTCACTCTCTCTCCTTGCTGCCTGCAGATCGGGATGTAGCGCTCGGAGCTACCTCGCCAGCACCATTTCTGCCTGCCTGCCTGTCTGCCTGCCACCATGCTACCTGCCACAATAATGGGACAAACCACTAAGCGCTTGAACTTTCTTGCTGTGCTGTGAATGGCTAGGGCCTGTCGACAGTGCTTTACAGACGATGCAGCTATAGAAGACCCGGTGGATGCGCAAGCTACCAACTTCACTTTGGAACCCTGTTGGATGCTCTGACCCACCCCCACCCCCCACCCCCCCGCAAGACCATGCCACCTTTCTGCAGCTAGTCTGAGCAGGCTGTCCAACTTGGGTTTTTTGTTTTGTTTGTTTTGTGTTGTGTTTGAGTGAGACTCCATATGTCTAAGCCCAGCTGTAGATTTTCTTGCTGAGGATAAAGCTGAGCGTTTTAAATTTCTCTTTTCCTGGACGTGAGCGGTCTGCCTGCGTGTATCTTCCTGGTGCCTGTGATGGCCAAAAGAGGGTGTCAGATGTTCTGGAACCGCAGTTAGGGATAGTTGTGAACTGCCCTATGGGTGCTGGGAAATAGGCCTAGGTTCTCTACAAGAAAGAACAACTAGCCCGAGGGTGGGGTGGGGAGGTGGCGCACGCCTGTAATCCTAGCACTCGGGAGGCAGAGGCAGGTGGATCGCTGTGAGTTCGTGGCCAACTTGGTCTACAAAGGGAGTCCAGGACAGCCAAGGCTACACAGAGAAACCCTGTCTCAAAAAACAAAACAAGAAAGAATGAGTAATGCTCATGAGCCCTGGGTCATCCATCCATCCATCCATCCATCCATCATCCATCCATGCATCCATCTTTTTGTTTTTGTTTTTAGAGACAGGGTTTCTCTATGTAGCCTTGGCTGTCCTGGACTTGCGATCCACCTGCCTCTGCCTCCCAAGTGCTGGGATTAAAGGCGTGCGCCACCACACCCGGCCCATCCATCCATCTATTCATCCATCCTTCTATCTATTTATCCATCTATATGTATGTATGTATGTATGTACTTCAAATTTTTCATTTGTGTTTGGGAGGGGCCTATGTGGACAAGTTGCTGGAATCGGTTCTCTTCCTCCACTGTTGTGGGTCCCCAGGGATTGAACTCAGGGGTCAGGCTCGGCAGCAAGTACCATTTTATAGGCTCTGGATCATAATCCCTGCCTTCTTCCTCCTTTTCCTCCTCCTCCTCCTCCTCTTTTTCTTCTCCTGGGGGAGGGGGCTTGCATGGAGGTCAGAGGACAGATTTAGGGAACCTGACCCTCTCCTTCTATCATGGTTCCAGAAAGCAAACCAAGATGGTCAGACTGACACAGTTTTTGCCCAAAAGCCACCTTGCCGACCCATCACTGACTCTCCGAAGCCCTTTTATCTTGACCCAACTAAAGATGGTGGAGGTCTGGGGTGTTTGCCTCAGCCTCTTTATTGACTTTGCAAAGTCCTCCCTCCTGCCTCACCCCACCCCCCTCCTGTGACTGGTAAGAGTCAGCCTGTGAGGCGGTCTCTCTCCCCTTTGCACCTGCTCCTCTGGACGGTCATCAAACCGGCTCTTTCCTGGCTGGTCTTTGTGGGTAGGGCAGGCTCAGGAAGGAAGGCAGAGGAGTGCGGGCTGGAGTGTGGAGATCCCAGATTCCATGCCTCTGAGGCACGCCTCAGCCCGGGCGGGCGATCCGCCTGGTTTGTTGACAAAGGACTGGGTGGGTCTCATACTTGTGAAGTCAACTTCCAGGGTCAAGGAGTCCCAGAGGTAGCAGTTAGCTCAGGAGCGGGAGCCTGCTAGGAACAGAGCCAAAGGCTTCCTGGAGCAAGTCGTATTTACCTGCGCAGCAACCCTGCTCTGGCGGGCAGAGGAAGCTGGAGGCACTTACCTTTGGCCAATCACAGCGTTTGAGCCCGCCCTCTCCCAATCAGCGCTATCGGCTCAGAGATGGAAGTAGATTTGAGCTCCTGAATCCAACTGTTCCTGAAGTAGTTTGTCTTTGAACTTCCCAGTTATACAGTTAGCTTTTAATTTTTATTTATTTATTTATTTATTTTTGTTTTTTGTTTTGTTTTTCGAGACAAGGTTTCTCTGTGTAGCCTTGGCTGTCCTGGACTCTCTTTGTAGACCAGGCTGGCCTCGAACTCACAGCGATCAGCCTGCCTCTGCCTCTGGAGTGCTGGGATTAAAGGCGTGCGCCACCACGTCCGGCTTTAAATTTTATTTAGTGGTGGGGGTGATACTTTTTTTTTTCCTCCCCGAGACAGGGTTTCTCTGTGTAGTCCTCCTGGTTGTCCTGGAAATTCGTTTTGTAGGCCAGGCTGATTTCAAACTCAGAGATCCGCTTGCCTCTGCTTCCTAAGTGCTGGGAGGGGGTTTACTTTTTAAGATGGGGTCTCAATTACCTGGCCTGGGTCTCCAGCTCACCTCAAATATACAGTAAACCCCCTGCTTCTGCCTCTTTTTTTTTTTTTTTTTTTTTTTTTGAATTTTCGAGACAGGGTTTCTCTGTGTAGCCTTGGCTATCCTGGACTCACTCTGTAGACCAGGCTGACCTCGAACTCACAGCGATCCGCCTGCCTCTGCCTCCCGAGTGCTGGGATTAAAGGCGTGCGCCACCACGCCCGGCTCTGCCTCTTAAATGTGTGGGTTCCCAGCATGTACCACTGTACTTGGTTTTTGTTTGTTTTTCTGCGGGTCTCATTACATCCTTGGCTGGTTCTGCTGGGCGGTGGTGGCTCACACCTGTAATCCCAGCGCTCAGGAGGCAGAGGCAGGCAGATCTCTGTGAGTTCAAGGCCAGCCTGGTTGGTCTACAAAGCAAGTCCAGGAGAGTCAAAGCTACACAGGGAAAACCAAAACCAAACAAAAACAAAAACAAACAAACCACCCTTGGCTGGTCTTAATCTTGCAGCAATCCTCCACTGAGAATACAGGTGTAAACCATCCTGCCTCGACGGACTTAAATCAAAGTTTCATTCCCACCCCCATTTGTTTATTGTTTACTTAGCATTGTGTGTGTGCCCCTGGGCGTTGGTACTCATATACAAGACAGTCTGTGTGGGGTGGTTCTCCTTCCATTGTGTGGGATTTGGGGACCAAACTCAGGTCACCTGACTTGGGGACAAGCACGCTGGCCTCTGGAGCCACCTCACCAGTCTCCCTTTGTTTGTTTGCCCCAGCGGTCTAGAGTGGGAGGCAGGAGGATGGAGAATTTGAGGCCGGCTTGGGCTACTGGAAACCCGGTCAGAAACAAACAAGCCAGCAAAAACACACAATTGCTGTCTTCAACTTTGCCAGTCAGAGGATGAGAAACCGCTACCTGTGGGGACAGAGAGACGGGAGGAACGGGGAGAAGGCGTGGGATCTGGGGACTGGAAGTAGCCCCCCCCATCCAATTTACTTCCCATGGTTTCAGTTGCACCACAGTCAGCCTCAGTTCAAAAATGTCCAACGGAACATTCCAGATATAAATAATTCATGAGTCTAAAATAACTTTTGTTTTAAGCAACAAATTTTTAACAACGGCATATTTTGTGTCCTTGTGATTATTCTGTGCAATTTGTGTAGCTGTGCGTGTGTGTGCGATTGTGCACATGGTATACACGTGGAGGTGAGGTGTGTAGCTGTGCATGTGTGCGATTGTGTACATGGTATACACGTGGAGGCCAGAGGACAATCTCAGGTGTCCCTTAACCACTAGCTGTAGTGGATGAAAATGTTTTTGCTTTGATCCCAAGTGTGGGATGTGAAACAGGCTTGTGTGAGGGTGTGTGGTGTTTGTCTGCTGGAAACAGACTTGTGAGAGAACAGGTGATGTTTATCCACTAGAAGACGACATGGTCTTCGCCAACAGATAAACATCCTAGCATGGATTCTGAGAGGCTTTTTTGGTCTTAGCATCATTTCCTATTGTTTGGCGGTTCATCGCTCCCCTCCAAGAAGCTCCTAGAGAGAACCACTCCAATGAATGCTTCGAGGTTCTGGCTGCTGCTCTGGGGCCCGGCGGCTGCGGTTGCAGTCACCTTTGCTGAATTGCTGGTTCGCTGTTTAACGGGTCTGCTGAAATCCTGACCAGGAAGAAGAGTGGAATCGCTCCAAGGAACTAAGTCTAAAAAGGTCTACCTCCGTTCCCATTAACCTCTTTTCTCTCCCATCTAGGGTAGGTGGGTTGGAAGGGAGGTATAAGCATTAAGGAACCCAAAATAAAGTAGCTTTGAAAAAGTTCAAAGCCTACCACTATCAACTTAAAAAATTATCTTACTTTTAATTATGTGTATGTGTCTTGCGTATGGGTATTTGCACATGAGTGCAGGTGACGGCAGAGGCCACAAGAGGGTGCCAGGGCCCATGGAGCTGGTTACAGGTTCTTCTGAGCTGCCTGACATGGGTGCTGGGAATAGAACTCCAGACCTCTGCAAGAGCAGTTAGCACACTTAACCACTGGGCCAACTCTCCAGCCCCATTTTGAAACATTTGGTCTGGAAACTTGCCAAACAGGCTGGACTAATTGGCTAGCAAGCCCCAGGGACCTGCCTGCTCTGCTTCCCATGCACTGGGATTGTGTCCATCTTTCTATGTGGGGAATCTAGGGATTGAATTCACAGTCTCATTCTGGCAAATTTCTTTCGAGACAGGGTCTCTCTGTGTAGCCCTGGCTGTCCTGGCCTCACTTTGTAGACCAGGCTGGCCTCGAACTTACAGCGATCTGTCTGCCTCTGCCTCCCGAGTGCTGGGATTAAAGGTGCATGCTACCACACCCGGCTTTGGGTTTTTTGTTTTTGTTTTTGTTTTCCACATTTGGGCAAAATGAACACTTTATTGACTAAGCCTTCTCTTCAACCCTCTGTTTTACTAATGACTGCTCACTTTCTTTCTATTCTTTTTTTTTTTTTTTTTCCTTACTTCACTTATTGAGACAGACTCTCACACTGTGGTTCAGGCTGGGCTTGAACTCATGGCAATCCTCTTGCCTCAGCTTCCCGAGGGCTGGGATGATATGTGAGCTGCCACACCTTGCTTTATTAGCAGCTACTAATTTCCTACTGATCTTAGTTTGTAGCATGGGATTTATCCTAAGTGCTTGAGTATAAGGGAAAAACAGTGTATATAAGGCTTGGCAGTTTCTATGTTTCTGGAATCCACTGGGACATTGGGAGAAACCCCTTGTCTCAAGGGGGAAGATGTCTATTAAAAATGTGAAGTGGAAACCATCTATGGTGGCATACCCCTGGCGATCCCAGGACTTGGGAAGCAGAGGCAGAGGATCTAGATTTTAGTACCATCTTCAGCCACACAGTGTGAGTTCAAATCCAGCCTGGGCTATATGATCCAATTCAAGCTGCCAGGCTTGGTAGCAAGCACCCTGACTCACTAAGCCTTCTTTTTCTTTTAATTTATTTATTTATCATATATACACAGTGTTTTGCCTGTATGTACACCAGAAGAGGGCACCAGATCTCATTACAGATGGTTGTGAGCCACTATGTGGTTGCTGGGAATTGAACTCAGGACCTTTGGAAGAGCAGGCAGCACTCTTAACCTCTGAGCCAGCTCTCCAGCCCCTCACTAAGCCTTCTTACCAGCCCCTGTTACTTTGTTATTTGCTTTGCAGTCTGGCCCATCTGGAACTCACTACGTAGTCCAGGCTGGCCTTGAACTCACTATCCAATTCCCTCAAATCCCAACTGCTCAGGCGACAGGGGCGTGTCACCATGCCAGGCCTCCATCCTTCTCCCCAACCCGTGTTTGGACCTCAGAAAGTCTGTCAGTGTCTCCATTCTGCCCCAGGTTGCTTTTGCATTGCTCTTGTCACCCCTTGCTTCCCCAGGGAGTCCCCAGCAGCTCCAGGAAGGGAAGAGGCCCCCCCCCCCCCGCCCCGTCTTAGCTTCAGCTCCCTAGGGACTCTGGGAATTTTTCCTTAAGAGGACAGGACCTTATCCCTAAGCAAACACCGGGCACTGGTTCACAGTGTCCATCCAGGCTGATGCTGGGACCCCTGGCGTCTCTCTTCCAGCATCAGCCAGCTGAGTCTTGTTCCATGTTAGCTGTCTCTCGCCCTCGCCAGCTTATCTCCTGTTCTTGACATCAGACCTTTCCTGAGGGCCTGTGAGGAGGCAGCCAGCCAGCGGTGGTAGAGTATAAGGGAAAAAATGGGCTGTACCTTCCCTTCCCTTCCTTCCCTCATCCCCCTCCCATTCCCTAAAAAAGGACCAGGCCACAGAGAAGTACCCTTGTGATATAGGCAGCATTTATTTCAGAATCCAGTGTTCACGGATGATGGGCTGGGGACAAAGTTAGGGATGAGGTGGGATGGGGACTCCAGTGTCAGACTACACAGCAGGGTATCAGGTGTGGGGGGGTTGTGCCCAGCAAGGGAGACAGGAGGTAAAAATAGCCCCAGCCTGCCGACCCTCTGTGCTGTGTCCCAGGCCGGGCCCTGGGCTTGGGTCCAGGAGCTATTCTGGGGCCTGGGAGAGTTACATTCCCTGGAGGAAGGTCCCCCTCCCAGCCCCTTTTCCCCCACCTTCACCCCCCCCCCTTTCCCTCCCTGAGGCTGCTGGCTACTGTGGGTCCCTGCCCAGCAGGCAGAGGAAGGAAGGGGAGGGCCTAAGGCTGAAGGAGGAAGGAGGGCGGGGGCGTGCGCAGAGCCGAGCCGATCCTCCGATGATTGCCCAAAGTTCCAGATCCAGAGACTGCCTCTGGGATGTTCTCAGCCTCAGCACTGGGGACAGAACAAGCAACTGAGCCTGAGCCCGTTGGAAGCTGGCCCTGCACTTAGCTGGCTCCCCATTGGACACCCAGACCACCACTCACCTCATCTCCAAAGCCCCCACTGCCACCTCTGCCTCCTCCTCCGGAGGGCCCGCCTCTGAGAAGGCCTGTGTGCTCTGGTCGTTCTGAGCTAGAGTGGCTCAGATCTGGTTCCCTTGCTGGCCTGTGGGGGGAGGGGTGGTGGGGGGAAGAAGGACAGTGGCATGGTGAAGTGATCACTGCTACATGAGGTCGTGGGAGTGGGTAGGGGTGGCAGTGGCATTGGGTTTGGCGGTAGGAGGTGAGGAGCTGGTAGCTGAGGCGGGAGATGGGTTTGAAGCAAGGCCATAGCTTCTGAGAGTCGGGAAGGATTATGGTCATAAGATGAGGCTGGGGGTGAGATGTGGATAGATTTGGTTGGTTACAGGTGAGGGTTGTAGAGAGACTGGGTACAGGGGATGGGGTTTGGGGCTAGCCACAGACTTGGGGTTGTTGGAATGGGGCTACGATGACGGCTCCTGGAGGTGTGGGGCTTTAAAGAGCAGGTAAGGGTGTGGCTAAGATTGGGGTGGAATCAGTCCCCTGTGAGAGACTTCAGATAAGACAAAATGGAGATAAAGCTGGGCCTCATGGAGCAGGGTTCTAATCCCAACACTTGAAAGGGTAAAGCAAGAGGACTGAACGTTCAAGGTCAACCTGGATAACTCAGTGAGACAAGTCTCAAAATACTCAACAAGGGGCTGGTGAATACATGTAAAGTACCTGCCTAAAATCCCCCAGTGAGGGGCTGGGGGCATGGCTCAGTGGTAGAGCCCCTGCCTAGAATCCCCCAGTGAGGGGCTGTGGGTGTGGCTCAGTGGTAGAGCCCCTGCCTAGAATCCCCCAGTGAGGGGCTGCGGGTGTGGCTCAGTGGTAGAGCCCCTGCCTAGAATCCCCCAGTGAGGGGCTGGGGGCGTGGCTCAGTGGTAGAGCCCCTGCCTAGAATCCCCCAGTGAGGGGCTGGGGGCGTGGCTCAGTGGTAGAGTCCCTGCCTAGAATCCCCCAGTGAGGGGCTGCGGGTGTGGCTCAGTGGTAGAGCCCCTGCCTAGAATCCCCCAGTGAGGGGCTGGGGGCGTGGCTCAGTGGTAGAGCCCCTGCCTAGAATCCCCCAGTGAGGGGCTGGGGGCGTGACTCAGTGGTAGAGTCCCTGCCTAGAATCCCCCAGTAATTTTACATCAACTTAACATAGGCTAGAGTCATTTGAGAAGAGGGATCCACAACTGAAAAGATGCCTCCATAAGATCAGGCCTGTAGGGCTTTTTTTTTTTTTTTCCTTTTTCCTTCTTCTTTCCTTTTTTCTTTTTTTGTTTTGTTTTTTGTTTTTTTGTTTTGTTTTTTTTTTTTTTTGAGACAGAGTTTCTCCGTGTAGCCCTGGCTACCTTGGAACTCAGTAGATCAGGCTGGCCTCGAACTCAGAGATGCTCCTGCCTCTGCCTCCTGAGTGCTGGGATTTAAAGGCGGGCGCCACCACTGTCCTGTAGGTGTGTGGCTGCTTGAGACAAAAAAAAAAAACCCTAGAGCTATAGCCAGATAAAGACTTGTAACAGCGGATGACAGGATGGAGATGGAGTTGGGTCTGGCTGGATGAGATCTAAGGTGGCTTTGGTAGAAATCTGGGTTAGTTAGGCAAGGCCGTCATCCTGGGTCTGGAGACGAGTGAAGACAGATGGGAAAGGCCAGGTACCCGATTGCTTTGGCATTCCCTTAGCAACAGAGCTGGGAGCGTTTGGCTGAGGGCAAGACACGGCTGAGACTGCAAAAGGACTTGAAGCTTGCAGGCACTTACGGGGCCCCCTTCTCCGCCTGCCGGCAGCAGCCAGGGCGCCCCTTGCGTCTCATGCAGTAGAAAGCGGCGACCACCAGTAACAGGAGACCCACGCTGACGGCCACGGCCATGACGGCCACGCCTGCCTGGGAAGTCTGAGGAGCCACTGTGTGGAGAAGACAGAACCATGAGGCGCTCAGCTCGATGGATCAGGACTGCCTGTGTGCCCGCCCAGCTGCTCCCCTTTTGGTTTACGCACCGGAGCCAAAGTGGAAGACGTGGCCTATCTTGCCATGGATGTTTGCCGCCTCGCAGGACACGCCCTCTCTGCTCAGGGCGCTGGTCACTTTCACCATCAGCGAGCTGCTGGTCCAACCTCTGCCCTCAAAGGGCGTCTCTCCTGGCTGTGGAGGCTGGGATCAGGCCTAGCCCCTTGGGATCAAGGGCTGGGCGGGGGTGAAGGCTGAGGTGGAGTGTAGGGGATACGAAGCTTGGATCGATGGGGGTCAGGGTCTCCTGTGGAAGTTGGGGGTAGGCTCAGGGTGGCAAGGAAAGTCCCTTACAGTATCGCCTCGCTGACTCCAGGTGAGTTTGGGCTCTGGGAAGCCTCGGGCCGAGCAGGTCAGCATGACTTCATCGCCTTCTGTCCAGCCGTTCCCCGATTTGGATTTTATCTCATTTGGTTTTAATTCCGGTGGGCCTGCGGGTGGTGAGGACCGTAGCAGAGTGAGGGGGAAAGGAGAGTACACCGAGGAGCCAAGACGAGAAAACAGAGACGAGGGGCTGGAGGCGCGGCTGAGTAGATAAAGGGCTTGCCGTGCAAGCGCGAGGGCCAGAGTTCAGATCCCCAGCGTACCACATAAAAGATGGGTGTGGCGGGTTGGAGAGATGGCTCAGCGGTTGAGAGCACTGACTGCTCTTCCAAAGGACCCAGGGTTCAATTCCCAGCACCCATATAGCAGCTCACAACTGTCTGTAATTCCAAGATCTGATACCCTCACACTGACATACACATGCAGGCAAAACACCAATGCATATAAAGTAAATATAAATAAATTATTAAAAAAAAAAGATGGGTGTGCCAGTTGGCATCTGCAACCCCAGTGCTGGTGTGGGGGAAGTGGAGAGACAGGAAAGTTCTTGGAGTTCTCTGAGATCCAGATCTCAAAGTAGGTAGACGGGGTGGGTGTGGGGGGTGGGGGATGGGGATGAGGGGGTAGGGGGGGGTGCAGGGATAGGGGGTTGGGAGGGTGGGGGCTGGGGGGCTGGGGGGTGACGGGGTTGGGGCGGTTGGGAGGGGGGATTGGTGGGGGGGATGGGGATGGTGGGGGGCAGGGGGTGGGGTATGTGTGTGGAGATGGGGGTGTGGGTGTGGGTGGGGGGCTGGCAAGATGGCTCAGCTGGTGAAAGCACCATGCATCCAATCCTGACAACCCGAGTTCTGTCCTTGGAACCGAGGTGGGGGAAGGAGAAAACTGACTCCCCCAGGTTGCTCTCTGACCATCACAAACTTGTTCCCCGCAAAATAAATAAACATTAAAAACAAAACAAAACAAAACAAAAAAAAAAAACAGTGGTGGCGCACGCCTTTAATCCCAGAACCCAGGAGGCAGAGGCAGGTGGATTGCTGTGAGTTCGAGGCCAGCCTGGTCTAGAAAGCAAGTCCAAGGACAGTCAAGGCTACACAGAGAAACCCTGTTTCAAAAACCAAACAGACAAATAAATAAAAGAAAGAAAGAAACAAAACAAAACAGTTGTGCACACCATGAACCTCAGCACTCGGGAGGCAGAGGCAGGTGGATCTCTGTGAGTTCTAGACCAGCCCGCACTACATAGTGAGTTCCAAGACAGCCATGGCTACAGAGTGAGATTCGTGTCTCACAACAAACACCCCCATTCCCAGCAAAAAATGAAGAGGCACAGAAGAAGACACCCAGGGTTAACTTCCGATCTCAGGCGCGCACGCGCGCACACACACACACACACACACACACACGTGAATACCTCCATAGACCACACATGCACACACACACCAAAAAGAAAGAAAAATAAAGACAGACACTGTCCCCACACAAACCGCCCAATAATCCAAACCTTGGACCATCAGCTGGAAACTCTGTGTGCGGCTCAGCAGGGGGACTATGGGTGTGGAGGCCTCACACATGTAGGTGCCAGCCGAGTCAAAGGTAACCGAGTCAAGAGAGAGCATGGGGCCATCTGCAATTGTCACAGAATCCTGGGGAAGGGACAGGAAGGAAGCCGGCAGGGCAGGGCGATGAGGATGAGAGGCATAGGCGGAGACAGTCCTCCCCTTCCCTGGGGGCCCACAGCTCCTTCTTCCCTTCCTCACCTTGGTCCAGCGCACAGTAGGGGAAGGCAGGCCTCCAGACAAGCAGTTCACCACTGTGCCACTGCTGTTCAGAAATACAGAGAGCTCCTCAGGCACACTCAGCTCCAATGGATCCAGGTCTGCAGCCGAGAAAATATGGTCACATTCCCCAGCCCTGTGCCCACTCAGTCAGGGTCTCTAGTTGGCTTTCAGGGGTAGATGACGCCATGTTGTTCTTTCTAATTCTCCCCAATACGATGACATCCTTACTTTCCATTCAGGCCCTTCAGACAACACCTGTAAAAGCAGTCTTAAACAATGGGCTATCTAACCTGCTATGTGAGGCTTTACAGGACTAAGGATTGGACCCAGGACCTCCCACATGCCAAGCAAGTAAGTGTTATACCACTGAGCCATGCCCCCCCCAGGCCCTCACTGGGGGATTCTAGGCAGGGGCTCTACCACTGAGCCACGGCCCCCAGGCCCTCACTGGGGGATTCTAGGCAGGGGCTCTACACTGAGCCACGCCCCCCAGGCCCTCACTGGGGGATTCTAGGCAGGGGCTCTACCACTGAGCCACGCCCCCAGCCCCTCACTGGGGGATTCTAGGCAGGGGCTCTACCACTGAGCCACGCCCCCCAGGCCCTCACTGGGGGATTCTAGGCAGGGGCTCTACCACTGAGCCACGCCCCTCAGCCCCTCACTGGGGGATTCTAGGCAGGGGCTCTACCACTGAGCCACGCCCCCAGCCTCTCACTGGGGGATTCTAGGCAGGGGCTCTACTTCAGTGCTATGCCTCCAGCTCTCTGCCCCAAGTTTTCCTTAAGCTCAAATTTTTGCTCTCTCCTCTGCATCACTCCCAACCCATCTCCATAGAAACGTGATAGGCTTGGACCAGCAAGATGGCTCAATGAGTAGACACTTATCTCTAAGCCAGACAACCTGTCTTTTCTCCTCTAGATCCATAGACGACAGACTCCTGCAAGTGGTCCTCTGATGAACCCACGCGTGCGCACGCGCGCACACACACACACACACACACACACACACACACACACACACACACACACACACATAAAATGTAAGAATAATTTAAGGTTACCAGACAATTGGATGGGACCATAGCTGGCTATAAATACTGGTGGTAGAGACTTTGTCCAGCATAGATAAGACCTTGGGTTCATTTGCTAGCATCTCAAAAGGCAGAAAAAAAAAAAAAAAATTCCGGCTCATGCGTGTAATCCTAGCAGTTGGGAAGCTGAGGCCCCCCCCCCCCCAAAAAAAAATCTGAGTTTCTGACCAGCATAGGTTATATAGCAAGGCACTGCTGGCAGAAAAAAGATTTTAAATCTGTTCTCCAGAAAGCACCCCTACTTCCCTTCATGAGATTCTTCCCCCACAACACCCCTAACTTTCTTTTTAATATTTTATTTAGTTTTAATCTATGTGCCTTGGTGTGAAAGTGTCAGATCTTGGAGTTACAGACAATTGTGAGCTGCTATGTGGGTGCTGGGAATTGAACTTGGATCCTTTGGAAGAGCAGGCAGTGCTCTTAACCACCAAGCCATCTCTCCAGCCCCAACCCTAGCTTCTTTACATTAGTTTATCCCTCAGCTTTTTGTTTGGCTGGAGACAGGGTTTCTCTGTGTAGCCTTTGCTGTCCTGGAACTCACTCTGAAGACCAGGCTGGCCTCGAACTCACAGAGATCCACCTGCCTCTGCCTCCCGAGTGCTGGGATTAAAGGCGTGTGCCACCACCGCCCAGCTGGAGACCTGTTTGTAGGTTTAGCTTTCTCAAGGACATCAAGTGCATCGCTAGGGCCTTTGCACTAGTTCTCTCCACCTGCAGCAGAAACTTCCAGCTCCCTGGGTTCCCTGGATCATCACTCAGTTTCTTACCCACGTGTCGCCTTCCCTCAGAGGCCCTCACTGCCCTGGCTACTGGAGACACCCGGATCTCTCTCTCCCAACCCTGACAACTGATTCCCCCAGCTGCCGCGAGGGCTGGCAGCTGCCAACCTTCAGCTGTCAACCCTCTGTGGGAATGCCCTCAACTACAAGGAGTCCCTTCACCCAAGGTCGTGCCCCTTTTCCTGCACAGGCTCAGCTCCTTCATCCTAACTGGGGACAACTGTGGGACCTCCCCTCCCCTCCCCCCATGCCTTTCGTAAACCTCAGTCAAACTTCTGTTCCTGCCTGATTCTTGCCGCTTCAGAATACATAGAGACTTTGCATGAACACTCTACCTGTCAAGCCGGTGGAGGAGAACGGTTCCAGGGAACTCAGACTGTGACAATCCTATGTAACCTATTACCTCTGTCTTATCAAAGCTCCTGCGCTAAGACATGCTAATGTCACTAAAAAGTGCTCAGACTAGCACTTTTCTGTGGCCTCTGCTTCCATAGTGGCGCTGGCTACATAGTGAGTTCAAGGTCAGCCTAGCTTCATGAAACTGTCTCAATGAAAACAAAACAGCCAAACAATGGTTGTGGAGACAGCTCCGTGGATCCAGTGCTTGTTATGCAAGTATAAGGGCCAGAGTCCTAGAACTCCTGCCTAGAATCCCCCAGTGAGGGGCTGGGGGGCGTGGCTCAGTGGTAGAGCCCCTGCCTCGAATCGCTCAGTGAGGGGCTGGAGGCGTGGCTCAGTGGTAGAGCCCCTGCCTAGAATCCCCCAGTGAGGGGCTGGAGGCGTGGCTCAGTGGTAGAGCCCCTGCCTAGAATCGCTCAGTGAGGGGTTGGGGTGTGGCTTAGTAGTAGGGAACCTGCCTAGAAGCCCCATATTCCACACACATACAAAAAGGCTAGGCATAGTTGTACATGCTTATAATCTTAGCACTAAGGAGGCAGAGGCAGAGGCAGAGGCAGAGGCAGAGGCAGAGGCAGAGGCAGAGGCAGAGGCAGAAAGATCTCTGGGGTATACTGGCTGACCAGCCAGACTAGCTTAATCAACTCCAGGCCGATGAAGAGATCCTTTACAAAAAAACTAAAGCAAGGCTGGGCGTGGTGGCGCACGCCTTTAATCCCAGCACTCGGGAGGCAGAGGCAGGCGGATCGCTGTGAGTTCAAAGCCAGCCTGGTCTACAAAGTGAGTCCAGGATGGCCAAGGTTACACAGAGAAACCCTGTCTCGAAAAACCAAAAAAAAAAAAAAAAAAAAAAAAAAAAAAAAAAAAAAAAAAAAAAAAACTAAAGCAATCAGTTTGGAATACAACAGCTAAGGTTGACTCCACCCTCAACACACATATGCATAGGGGTGGATGTGCACAGGCACACACACACATACTAAAGAACAGAGCTTTCTTCCTGGTGAAGTGAACTGAAAAAGCTGTTTCGAAACCCAGGATTGCCGGGCTTGGTGGCACACCCCTTTAATCCCAGCACTCTGGGAGGCAGAGGCAGGTGGATTGCTGTGAGTTTGAGGCCAGCCTGGTCTACAAAAAGAATCCAGGACAGCCAGTGATACATAGAGAACCCTGTCTTGGATTGTTTTGTTTTGTTGTGTTTTTTGAGACAGGGTCTCTCTGTGTAGTCTTGGCTGTCCTGGACTCACTTTGTAGACCAGGCTGGCCTCAAACTCACAGCGATCCGCCTGCCTCTGCTTCCCGAGTGCTGGGATTAAAGGTGTGCGCCACCACCTACCTGGCTTGTAACCCTGTCTTGGAAAGGAAAAAAAAAAAGATTGAGAAGTTAAAGGAAAGAGAGGAACTTTCAGTGTGCTGGAGCTGCAGCCTCGATGGGGGTGGGGGTGGACATGGGGGTGGGGGTGGGCATGGGTGTGGGGGTGAGGGTGGGGGTGGGTGTGGGGGTGGACATGTGTGTGGGGGTGGGGGTAGGGGTGAGGGTGGACATGGGTGTGGGTGTAGGGGTGGGCATGGGGTGGGGGTAGGGGTGAGGGTGGGGGTGGACATGGGTGTCGGGGTGGGGGTAGGGGTGAGGGTGGGGGGGGGGGGGGGTGGGTGGTGGGGGTGGGTGGGGGTGGGGGTAGGGGTGAGGGTAGGGTGGGTGGACATGGGGTGGGTGGGGTGGGGGTGGGGTGAGGGTGGGGGTGGACATGGTGGGTGTGGGTGTGGTGGGGGTGAGGTGTGGGGGGAGGGGTGGGGGTGGGGTGTGGGTGGGGTGGGTGGGGGTGAGGGTGGGGGGGGGGGTGGGGGAGGGGGGGGGGGGGGGGTAGGGTGAGGGTGGGGGTGGGCATGGGGGTGGGGGGGGTGGGTGGGGGTGGGCATGGGGGTGGGGGTGAGGGTGGGGGTAGGGGTGGGCATGGGGGTGGGGGTGGAGAGTCAATTGACGGTGAAGCTGCTCCAGTGAACATAGCTGGTTAAAAGGGACCTGATCTTTTCTTTATAAAACACCAAGGACCCACAGCAGGTTCTAAGCAGGGGGGAAAGTCCAGTGTGTGTGTGCTCTGGAAATGGCACTCTGGAGAGTCTAAGAGGCAGTTGTGGGGGGAGCCAGGGTGGGGGACCCAGAGGAAGGGGGCGCTGATGAAGCCTGGGCCTCCTTCCCCTATCCTCCCTCCCTCCCCACCCCGCCCCCTCCTCCCCATCCCTCCCCCACCCCTCCCCCAATGTCCTCACAGGCCACATGGAGCTCTAGCTTCTTGACAAGCTGCACAGCTTCGTCTGCATCGTAGTCCTCCACTCTGCAGCCATAGGTTCCGCTCTGGCCCCGACGCACCCGCTCGAGGGTCAGGTTCCCCTTGAGGTTGACGTTCAGTTGTTCTTCCTGGGTACCCTGAGTAAGGGACACCAGCTTTAAGCTGTTTTGTGGGGGGGGGAATTGGGAGTGGGGCCAAGGGTCCACCAAGCTGGTGCCATACTTGGTTAGAGCCTGTTCAAGCAGAGGGTCGGAGGGGGCGGGGGTCACACAAGTTGGGTGTATCCTCCAAACTGTCTCAAGTCAGGGTTAGAGGTCTTTCAGATCAAGGTTCCTTGCCAAGACAAACACCCCTGGGTCAAAATTAGCAGTTGGGGCTGGGGGTGTGGCTCAGTGGTAGAGTCCCTTCCCAGAGTCCCCCATTGAGGGGCTATAGGCGTGGCTCAGTGGTAGAGCCCCTGCCTAGATCCCCCAGTGAGGGGCTGGGGGCGTGGCTCAGTGGTAGAGCCCCTGCCTAGATCCCCCAGTGAGGGGCTGGGGGTGTGGCTCAGTGGTAGAGCTCCTGCCTAGAATCCCCCAGTGAGGGACTGAGGGTGTGGCTCAGTGGGGGAGCCTTTGCGTAGCTTGTGACAGGCCCCGGGTAGCTTGTGACAGGCCCCGGGTTCTATCTCCCTCACCACTAAATATAAACAAGAGGTTGATGGGGTTAATATGACACAGGATCCGTTGGGGTCCAAAGGGAACCACAGAGGGAGTTACCTGCTCACGGAAAAATGAATACTCTGGACTGGGGCTGCCATCACCCTGGCAGAGCAGTTGGACAGTGTCACCCTCACGTACCCAGCCCTCAGTGGTGGATGGGCTGCCCACCCAGAATTCCACATGCTCCGTGGGATCTGTGGGAGAATAGGAAGTAAGGTTGGTGTTGGTGTGTGTGTGTGTGCGTGTGTGTTTGATTTTGAGATCACTCCAAATGTTTCTGTCACTCAGCCTGGTTTTGAACTCTCCTTTTTCCTGTCTCAGCCTACTCAGTACTGAGATGACAGGCACATGACACCTCACTAATAGGTTCACACTGACTCTCAGAGGTCGAGGTAAGTTGACAGGATGGCTCAAAGGTCAGAGGTCTAGGTACAATTTGAGGTTTAAGACCAGACAACAGGTGGGGACCCAGTTCAGTGAGAGAAGGTGGAGCATCCCACGGGGTGCAGGGCCCTATGCTGAAGTCAGTGTCAGTATGTTTATTTGGGGGGGGGTTACTGTTTGAAGTCAGAGGTCAAAGGTTAACAGCCCACCCCAGGGTCATTTCAGCAGGGGTAAGGAGGTAGGGTAAGGACACAGATTGTTTTTTTGTTTGTTTTGTTTTGTTTTTCGAGACAGGGTTTCTCTGTGTAGCCTTGACTGTCCTAAACTCACTTTGTAGACCAGGCTGGCCTCGAACTCACAGCGATCCTCCTGCCTGTGCCTCCCAATTGCTAGGATTAAAGGCGTGTGCCACCACTGCCGGGCAAGGACACAGATTACAATTAGGGCCTGGGAATTGGGGCCTTGATGGGATGGGATCTTAGGTTAGGGGCTGGGGGGTGGGGTCACGGGGACTCACAGTGTAGGGTGAGGTGGAAAGTATGGCTGTCCAGGCGGCCATGTTGGCCTGAGGGCAAGTTGTAGTGAGCTGCACAGTGGAAGTTGGAATCCCGATAATCCTTGTGGAGTCTCAGGTAGAGGGTGCTGGTCAGGGAATACAGGCCCGAGGCCTCCCGGACGGTGCGGCTGGTCATGTAGCCCTCTGTGAGATAGGGGCAGGATGACATGGGTTGGCAGCCTCCATCTCCTTCCCCAGCCCTGACACCCACCCCCTCACGCCCCCCCCAAAAAAAAACCCCACTCCCATCCTGTCCTCGACACCATCTGTCCCCCGGGGCTCCTTGATTGCTCACTTTGGTTCACCTCCATGGGCACATCCAGACGCTGCCCATTCCGGTACCAAGTGATCCGAGGCACTGGGTTTCCGTTGCGGCTGCTGCAGGTGGCAATCTGGGAAAGACACGGGCGTGGCCTAGGCTTGGTGCCAGGACTCTGAGGTCTGGTTCTCTTTTCCCCTTTAGATGTGTCCACTGGGCTTTCTTTCTCCAGGAGAGCAAATAGAAATCCCTGACTCCCCATCCTCCCACTAAAAGGCCCAGAGTGCCCCCCCTCCCCGCCTGTGAGACTGCTGAGCTGACAAGCGTGCTTGTGGGGGAGGTGGAAGACCTGAGTTAGATCTCGAGAATCATCCCCCTGCCCCCGCTCCAACCCCTCAATAACTAATTAAAAACCCGGATCAAGTGTAGCAGCACACGAGTCTAATTCCTGCTCTCCAGAGGCTGAGCTAGAAACATCAGTTTGACACTAGCCTGGGCTCCATAGACCCTGTGTCACACAACCTCGAACCAAAGCTAGGCGTGTAATCCTAGCGCTGAACCAATCGTAGAGGCAGGAAGATCAGGAGGTCATGTTTGAGGTCATGCTGGGCTATGAGACGCTGCTACAAACCAAACCAAACCAAGAAAAAAAAAAAAAAAAAAAACCAAAACCAGCCATGCGTCAAGGCACATAAAGTCTCCCTCACCCCCCTCCAATAACAAAAATAAGACCGAAATAAGAGAAAAAAACCCTATCAATAGGGAGACTGAAGATTATAGCTTATAGTTCATTGGTAGAGTATCTGCCTGGTATCCTCGAGGCCCTGAGTTCAAACTCCAACAACACACACACACACCAAAAAGTGAGCTGGGTGTGATGGCGCACGCCTATAATCCTAGCACTTGGGAGGCAGAGGCAGGTGGACCGCTGTGAGTTCGAGGTCAGCCTGGTCTACAAAGCAAGCCCAGGACAGCTAGGCCTACACAGAGAAATCCTGTCTCAAAAAACCAAAACCCAAACCAAAACCAAAAAAAAAAAAAAAAAAAAAGGGCCAAGTTTGGACTCTTCACCTTCTATTCACAACTCCAGCCCACATTACCTCCTGAGCAAACGGGTCCATCACAGACAGGGTCCCTTTGTTGGGAGACACCTCCGTATCCTCCGGTGTTGCTGTTGGAAATACGGTCACGTCAGGAGGGCCTCCTCTGGTCCCCTGGCTCCTCGGGATGGTTTGGGAGACACTTACCGAACACACGAACGCTTGAAGTGGCTTCTGAGGTGCCTGCCGCCCCAGCCTTCACCACGCACACGTAGTCCCGTTCATCCCCCACCTGGGCATCTTCTATCATCAGGCGCCCATGGGAGTCCAGCTTGTATGGGAGTTTGCGGCCCCGAGAGTTGTGGACTGTGCCTAGGAACTCTGAGCCCTGTGGTTCCACAGAAGCCAGGTGGTGCCGGGCCCCAGAAGCATCAACCTGTGGGTACGTCCAGGCGACAGTCTTAGCTTGAACCTAAGCCTTCCTTTACTTCTTTCTCTCTCCAAGATTTTTTTTCCCTCTCTGCATCTAGGGAAGAAACATAACGGCCCCCATATGCTAAGTAATCACTCCACCACTGAGCCACGCCCCCAGCCCCTCACTGGGGGATTCTAGGCAGGGGCTCTACCACTGAGCCACACCCCCAGCCCCTCACTGGGGGATTCTAGGCAGGGGCTCTACCACTGAGCCACACCCCCAGCCCCTCACTGGGGATCCTATGCTAGTTTTCTATCAGCTACCAGTGAGTTACACCTTCATCTCTCTTATTATTATTAATTTTAATTTATTTTTTTTTTTGAGACAGGGTTTCTCTGTATATATCTGGTTGCCCTGGAACTTGCTCTGTAAACCAGGCTTGCTCTGAACTCAAGGATCTGCTTGCCTCTGCTTCCTGAGACTGGGATTAAAGGTGTGGGACACCATGCATGGTCATTCCTTCTTTAAAAAACTGATTTCCCCCTTCCCCCACCCCCCCCCCCCCGGAGACAAGGTTTCTCTGTGTAGTCCTGGCTGTCCTGAAACTGGCTCTGAAAACCAGGCTGGCTTTGAACTCACAGTCATCTTGCCGGCCTCTGCCTGCTGGGATCAAAGGCGTGTGCCACCACAGCTCAGCTTTAAATCTTTTTTATAAAACAGTATTTATTTTGGTATTTATGTGTATGTATATATGTCTCTGTGTGATGTATGTGTGCACATGAATACAGATCTCCGTGGAGGACATAGAATCCTCTGGAGCTAGGTCACAGGCCTATGAGTGTTGAGAAGTGAGCTCAGGGCTTCACCCACCTCTGCAAACCCTCAGCCTTGCCTTTTTTTTTTTTTTTTTTTTGCTTTGGTTTGGACCCCTGGCTGTCCTGGACTCACTTTGTAGACCAGGTTGGCCTCGAACTCACAGCGATCCGCCTGCCTCTGCCTCCCGAGTGCTGGGATTAAAGGTGTGCGCCACCACGCCCGGCTGTCTTTCATTTTTATGTCGCGATGGGGTCCAACTTCATAGCGTGGCTAGACCCTGAGCTTCTCACCCTCATGATCCACCGGGATTCCAGGCCTGAGCCACCTGTCACTTCTCTAGTCCCTTTGTTCCCATCCTTGTCCTCTCTCTCAAGTCCCGATGAATTCCCGAGTGTCCTCCACTGTCTGTATTTTGTCCCCACGTCTCCTCCATCTCACTGGGCTCTTGCCCTTTTTCTTTCTCTCTTTCTTTCTTTCTGAGACAGGGTTTCTCTGTGTAGCTCTGGCTGCCCTGGACTCGCTTTGTAGACCAGGCTGGCCTTGAACTCACAGCGATCCGCCTGCCTCTGCCTCCCAAGGGCTGGGATTAAAGGCGCGCGTCACCACCGCCCGGCTTGCCCTGTCTCTCCGTTCCTCTTCTTCCCTCTTGTCTGTGGTAGTCTCTGACTCTGTGTGACCCCTCTCTCCAGAGAGAGCCATGTTCCTAAGTTCCTCAAGACTGCCCTGCTCAGACACCTGGCATTTTGCAGACCACATGCCTTCCTAGGTCTCAACTTCCTCATCTGTGAGGCAGAAATAACAGCCTTAGATGGCTCCATGTAGGGTCTTCTGGCTCTGAGCAGAGGATCGGGGTAAGCAGAGCTAATGGGTACTAATGCGACCAGGCCACTGGACTCTCCCTTCCCTCCTTCCCCCCACACCCCTTCCTACGTCCCCCCTCCCCATCTCCAGCACAGAGCACTTACAAGGAACCATTCCATCACATAATGCTCAGGGTGCTCCCATGCAGTACAGTCCAGGGTGATCAGTTCTCCTCGGATCACCTCCACCAGTGGGGGTACAGACACGTGCACCTCAGCCTGGGCACCTGCAGGATGGCGCAGCATCGGATGTCTGCCCAATGCCACCGACAGGGAGAGCCCTCCGAGTCTTAGCCTCCTCCCTCAGACTGGAGAGCTGTAGCCCACAGCTCTCCTCCCTTAGACACAGAAGTCCGGACTCTCGCCTCCTCCCTCAGACAGGAGCCCAGGCTCTTCCGTCAGATGCAGCCCTCTTTTCCTTCCTTGGTTCCCTCAGAACCTGGGTCCCACCAGCATCTCTTCGGTTCTTCTTCTTGAAGATGTGGTCCTACTTGGTAGCCTTGGCTTCTTGGGCTTTGCTAGCTTTGCAACCAAGGCTGGCCTCAAACTCACAGAGATCTACAGCTGCCTCTGCCTCCTGAGCGACGGGATTAAAGTCTTGGGCCACCCGGCCTTGTAAGGCTTAAGGTAGAGTCTTCTCCAGCACTGCAGGATAAAGTCTGACTTCTTTTCACCCACTACAGCAAACGTCCCCTCAAGGAAGGGCCTGGCCTGGCTTTTCCCCTCAGCCTCCGGCACCCAGGGCAGGATCTGGCCTGGGGCTGAATAACAGGTCTTTCTCCATCTGTTTCCATGTCTCATCCTATCTTCCCTGGTAGCTCCTGGGGGCCCTCTCATGCATGGTGGGCTGGGGTGTGGGGCTGCAGCTGGGCCAGGAGCTGGATGGATGTGTGGGAGTGGCAAAGAGGAGGGGAGGGGGGGGACAGGGCTGGGCAGGTTTCAGGAATGTGGGAGGGCCAGGCTGGCTGAGACCTGCCCGGCTTGGCGCCAGAGCCCCCTACCAGCCCCTTGACAACACCTCCCCTCCACCTCTCTACAAGAGTAGATTGAAAAGGGTTGGTTAGGTGAGTCACCTGGGCAGGGGATGAGATTGGGTCCTGAGGGAGAAAAGGCTGGGAGTCCATCCCAGCCGCCTGAGGCATAGCAGGCTGAGTGTTGGAAACATGCACCCCTGGGTCCTAGGGAGCAGGGAACTTGGGTCTTGGATCCCTGTCAGAGTCTGGCAGGTAGCGTGGTTCTTGCTAGGAATCTACCCTCTGGGCTGGCATCCTGGCATCCTTCCTTCCCACCCAGCCTGGCCCAGGCCTATTCCACTCTACACCACATCTGTGCCAGGAGCCTGGCTTCCTAGGTACCCACCTCTGGCCCCAGCCTGTTCCCAGGGGAGCTGATGTGGGGCCAGGCTGGTGCCCCAGACTGGGCTGTGAGCAGCAAAGAGCCAAGGCAAAGCAGATACGTAACCTCTGTCTTCCCTGATGTCTTTACTTCTGTCCCAGTGTCGCCTCAGCCCCTCTGTTCCTCCTCGCGTCTCACCACACGCAGGTGTGTGGATTTATCAGAGGCCCCAGGAAAGGGGCCCTGTCAGTGGCAAACACTGTTCCATGTTCCCTGACAGGCTTGGTACTCCACGCCGTTTCGGAGGCGGGAGGGGGGGGGTTGTGCGCGGGGGAGGGGGATGTCCTTTAGAGACCGCCTAAGCTCTTAATTAAGGGGAAACCTCAACACTATAGAAAGTGCTGTAGCCTCAGGGTCCCCAGCTTCTCGGAGGAAACTCTGAAAGTTAATTACTTAGGGAACAGCTATGGGATGTTAATCTTCAGCGTCCTAGCAGAAGGTACTTTGACTACGGGAGAGGGCGTGGGCTGGACTCCAGTCTAAGGGACTAAGGGGGACACCGAGCCTAGATTCCAGGTACCCAAGGTTATTAGGGGTCGCAGGGCTTAGATTGCCGGGTTCCCAGAGAGCCGGAAAGGGACAGCTGTCTCAGATTGTGTTTGCTCCAGCGCTTGAGGACCTCGGGCTCTCAGATCGGGTACATCCCAAGGCCTCCCCGCCTTCCTCCCTGGTGGGGAATCCCTAGATTTTGTTCCCTGGAGAGATGAAAGCTTGCTCCTCTTGTCTTCGCGAGGATCCCAGGGGCCATTCCCCCACAACCCCGAACCCCAAGTCTCAGATCTGCCCGTAGCCCCAAGTCATACCTGAATGGCCCGCCAGCAAGAGGGCGAGCCACAGCAGCCCTGCGCGGGCGTCTGGGGGCTCCATGTTCCCTGCGGTGGCGGCGGCGACTGAGATCGGGTGAGGCTCTCGGCCGTACTGAGGCTGGCAGCGGAGGCCACGCCCCGGGCCACGCCCACCCCCCCCATCCCCAGGCTGGGCGCAGGTCCAAGACCTCCTATTGCCCTGAGAGGACCTCCCACCCTCGCGCGCGCGGGGACCCGCCAGCACCGCCTTGCTAGCCGCTCCATGCAACCCCACGCCTGCGGCTGTCCCTCGCGGCCAGGGGTCCTGACAGACCAGTCTAGCCAGTGCCCGGAGCTGAGATCTGAGGGACACCGCTTAGAGCCTGGTTCCTTTACTTCCTGGCCACCTGCGGGGCCTTGACTCTCATTCCAAAAAGTGGCCAAGGCCCCTGGCTGTGGGTGGATCTTCTTCCTAGTTTTGTTTTGTTTTGGTTTTTTTTTTTTTTTTTTTTTTTTTTTTTTTGAGCAGGTGTCACACTGTAGCTCAGGCTGGCCGGGAACTCGTGGTAATCCTGTCTCAGTTTCCCAAATACTGGGATTACAAGGTTGAGAGACATCGCCCTTGGGTTTGTGAACTGTCGGTTTTAACCAACGGTCCCTGGTACAATTAGTTGGCTGGGCTGGGCTCTCTCTCTCTCTCTCTCTCTCTCTCTCTCTCTCTCTCTCTCTCTCTCTCTGTCCGGAGTCTCTCCTGCATGGCTGGCTCTTCCCAGGGTGCCCTAGGATGCCCTCCCCTTAGAGCCACCTTGCTGGGAAGTGTCCCTCTGACTTGAGCAGTGGCCTGGAACTGGTCAGGTCAATCTTTTCTCTAATGGGTTTTCAATTCCCAGTCCTCGGTAAGGCCTCTTTGGGGATGGGGTGGGGATGGGGGGGGGAGCCCTCCCTCTTCTCTGCTCTCCCTAACTCCCTCACTTCCCCCCATCCTGGGAATCCAAGGAATGCCACCACCCCACCCCCCTTCCTCCTCGAGTCTCTCCCCGCTATTCCCTCCCCACCTTGGGGGGGAGGGGAGGAGGAGTGGGCTGGCTCCGGGCAGGTGAGTGGGGGAGGGACGAGAAGACCGAGCCACTGGGGCCACTGGACGGAAGAGAAGGTCACAGGTCACAGTAAGGGGTCACAGATCACTCTACTCCAGGGTCCTCACAAGCCAAGTCAGTCTGGAACAAAATCTCAAGAATGCCGGGGTGGGAGCCAGGGAAGGAGAGGGTTTTGCCGCTCTTCAGCGGGTAGAAGCTAGCCTAGGATACTGGTAGGGATGGGGGGCGGGGCCGCGGGCGGCTCACTGGTCATGCTAAGAGGGGCTCCTCCTCCCCCTCCTCGCATCTCTAGCCAGTCTGAGGGTGACCAGCAGTGAGCTTAGGGGGCCAAAGTTTTACCCATCAGCCCCAGTGGAAAGGCTTTATGTTATAGGTGTGGGCCTGGCTCTCAAAGCTGTTTTAGCATTCCTGTCACACAGGACAGTAATTGTGAAACCAGAAAAAAGTGACCTTTGCATTGGGCTCCTCCAACTCCTCTTCAGGAAGTCCTCCTTTGACTCTCTCCTGGCATGTCATTATGTGTCCCTGCAAATCTCTGGACTCCCCCTGTCAGCTCTGTAACAGCCTGGGATGCATCTATCTCTTCTACGTGACTCCCAGCTACTGTGCAAGTCCAGGCTGCCTCCCAGCTCCTCCTGGCCCCACAGCAGGCAAGGAAGGGATGCAAGATGCATACGCAAAGGCCCAGAGGCTCACAGGAAAATGCCACCCCCCCACCCCCCCCCCCCCCGCCCGCTAACTAGGCAGAGTGGCCCACTCCCATGATCCTCACACTCTAGAGGTAGGAAGAGCAAAAGTTCTGTCATCCTTGGCTACGGTGAGTTTTAGGATACCTGGGCATGGTGGTAGGCGCCTTTAGCTCCCAGTGCTCCGGAAGGCAGAGGCAGGTGGATTGCTGTGAGTTCGAGGCCAGTCTGGTCTACAAAGCGAGTCCAGGACAGCCAAGGCTACACAGAGAAACCCTGTCTCAGAAAGAAGAAGAAGAAGAAGAAGAAGAAGAAGAAGAAGAAGAAGAAGAAGAAGAAGAAGAAGAAGAGAAGAAGACAAGAAGAAGAAGAAGAAGAAGAAGAAGAAGAAGAAGAAGAAGAAGAAGAAGAAGAAGAAGAAGAAGAGGAGAAAGGCCAATAAACACATAAATAAATAAATAAACAAATATGTATATGAGAAGTCAGCAGGCCACGGTGCTGTGTGAAGGAAGAGGCCACAGGGCAAGTGTACAGGAATCAGGCTTGAACTTGTAGAAACTAGCACCAGTGCTGCCTTCCTTTGTCCCCTACAATTAGGTCCCATAAAGCAGCCAGGAGAATCTTGTGGAGATGTGAGTCAGCTCTGGCCACCACTCTGTTCCGAATGCGCCTACGGCTGGCTCCATCTCGCTGAAAGTAAAAGCCAGCGCTGTCCCTGCGGTTTGTAAGGTCCTGCAGACCTGACCCCTTTGCTCCTCAGACCTCATCCGCCTTCTGTCCGTTCTCCCTCTCAAGCAGTATTTCTGTCGCGCTGATGACTCGCTGTTCCATCAACCCCGGGACCTTTGCACTTCCTATCCCCTCTGCCAGGGCATCCTTTCACTGAGTGGCTTCCTCTTGGCTTGCTTCTAATCTCTCCTTCTCTGTGCTTCGTGCATCCTTAGAGAGCCTCGGATACCAGCTCCCATCCTCCCAGCTGCCCCGCCTGTCCCACCTCTGTCCCGTTTATCGTGGCGGGAAAATTGGGTAAATTTTGTTTGTCTTGTATTGTCTGGCACAGAATCCATGCCCCAAGGGAACAGGAACTCCGCAAGGGTATCTATCTCTAGAGTCTAGGACAGTGCCTGCCTGGCTTGGAACAAATATTTATGTACTGAATTAAGTCATGTTCTGGCTCTGTCATGTTGTCTCATATGTATTGATTGACAGTCAGTGGCCACTTAACAATGGGCATCCGTTCAGATTAAGGCGTTGCTAGGCAATGGGTCCTCATGTGAGCATCAGGAAGCAAAACCATCTAGGACATCATCAGACGATAGGATTTTATGGGCCACTGTTGCACGCGGAGTCTCGTTGTGTTGTGTGGCACATGACTCCATCTCACTGTCCCCCAAATAAAACACTGCTAATCAGCTATGTGCGTCTCTCCGTAGACTTTATAATAATGATTTTTTTTCTTTATTTGTTATGTGTGTACATGTCTATGCAGCAGCCTGCAGAGGCCAGCAGAGGGCGCCAGAGCTCCTGGAGCTGGAGTTACAGACAGCTGTGAGCCCCTCCAGGCAAGCGCTGGGAACTGAACTAGGGTCCTCTGGAAGTGTCTTCACTACTGAGCCATTGTCATAGTCACTATTCCATGATCGAGGTAACTGTTATAAAAGGAAGCATTTAGCTGGGGACTTGTTCACAGCGTCAGAGTTTTTAGTTCACTGACATGACAATGGGGAGCCTCCTGTAGCCGTAGCTGAGATCCAGAGAGAGAGAGAGACTCTCTTTCTGATTTAATTCATTGTTGTTGTAAGGTTTATTTTTGAGACAGGGTTTCTATGTGTAGCCTTGGCTGTCCTGGACTCGCTTTGTAGACCAGGCTGGCCTCAAACTCACAGCGATCCACCTGCCTCAGCCTCCCGAGTGCTGGGATGGCAGGCACGTAATCCCCACCTTGCCCGGCTGGATAGTCTTTGTTGTGTGAGCTCACTTAGGGTTTAATGTGGAGAGCTACATGTGCGAGGATGTCTCAGAAAACAGCTCTGGCGAGATGAGGTGGAAGGATGTGAACCAAGGGCAGGCTGGACCCACGGGTGCAGTCATAGCGTGGGAGACTGAGGCAGGAGGAGGAGCAGGAGTTCAAGATCAGCCTGGGCTACACGGGAGCGTGCATGTGTGTGTACGAGTGTGCACGTGCACGTACATGTGGGCATATGTGTTGACTGTGCCTGTGCACATCAGTATGTGTATGTGTGTGCGCATGTGCACATGTACATTCAAGTGTGTGCATGTGTGTTGAGTGCGTGTGTGTGTGTGCGCACCTACATGTGTGCATGTGTTGAGTGTGCGTGTGTGTGCACCTACATGTGTGCATGTGTTGCATGCATGTGTGTTGACTGTGTGTGCTTGTGTACATCTGTATGTGTATGTGTGCATGCATGCGCACATGCACATGTGAGTGTGTGCATGTGTTGAGTGCACATGAGTGAGTGTGTGTGCACATGGAGGCAGAGACCGGGAGACCGGAGAACCAGCAAAAGTTCAAAGTCAGACTTGTCTAAATAGTTCTAGGCCAGCAAAGGGGACTACATAGCAAGACTGTCTCTAACAATAACAAACAAGGCCATAAAAACCAGAATAAATTCCAGGCTGGCCTGACTTACAGAGCTAAACCCTGTCTCAAAAAGCTAAACAAGGTGGGGTAGGGAGAAGGCTCACTTGGTAAAGCGATTGCTTTGGGTTTTGTTTTTGTTTTTTGTTTCTTCGAGACAGAGTCTCTCTGTGTTAGCCTTGGCTGTCCTGGACTCACTTTGTAGACCAGGCTGGCCTTGAACTCACAGCGATCCCCCTGCCTCTGCCTCCCGAGTGCTGGGATTAAAGGCGTGCGCCACCACTGCCCGGCTGGTAAAGTGATTGCTGAGCAAGCATAAGGCCCTGAGTTTGGGTCCCCAGTACCCCATCCCCATGAAAGCTGGGGCTAGTGGCATATACCTATAATCCTACCACTGTGGAACAGTGTTGTGTGACACTATTCCTGGGGAGCATGTAAAAACGTCTACCCATCCCAGGCAGAGAACTAATGACAGGCTGAAGTGAACAAATGAGTTTATTGGGGTCACTTACAGGAGCAGAGAACACTCAGAGACAGGTTCCATCACCAAAAGCCCAGCCTGGCGTGGGTGATGACTGACAAAATCTGAGACCCTGGAGGTCACTGTACAACCTGCAGGCAGCTCAGCAGGTTGGAGAGAGGGCGTCCCCTCCTTTCCCCATCACTCCTCACTGATTATATAACCCTGGGGACCAAGGGAGTCCTGTGCAGTTTGTCAGTTTCAGGGACTTCCTGAGACTTGTGAATTGCCAGCTTCCAGAGTCTTAACAAGTCTAAAGCTTTCCCCTACAATGAAATGCTTTAACGGGCAGGAAACAGCTACACAACAGGCTGAGCAAGCAAGGCTGGAGTGTGGCTGGGCAGTGGTGGCACATGCCTTTAATCCCAGCGCTCAGGAGGCAGAGGCAGGCAGGTCTCCATGAGTTTGAAGCCAGCATGGTCTACAAAGTGAGTCCAGGACAGCCAAGGCTACACAGAGAAATCCTGTCTCAAAAATCCCCCCCAAAAAACCAAAATAAAATTGGAATGTGACTAAGGATGATATCCAACCTCAGCTTTCGGCCTCCACATATGTGTGTGTACACACACACACACACACACACACACACACACACACACACACACACCCCAAAAGATGAGAGCCGTGCATGGTAGCACACACCTGAAACCTCAGCACTCGGGAGGTAGAAGTGGAGGATGAAGACTTCAGCCAGTCCTGACTGTATGGTAGATTCAAGGCCAGCCTAAGGTACACGAGAACTTATTAAAAAATAGAAAAAAGCCCCAAATGAAAACCAACCAAACAAACAAACACCAAAGGCATATGTCTCTAGGGTGTTCAAAGGGGTGGTCAATAATTTTCTTATTGTTTTGATTTTTCGGGACTAGGTTTCTCTGTGTAGCCCTGCCTGTCCTGGGCTTACTTTGTAGACCAGGCTGGCCTCGAACTCACAGAGATCCGCCTGTCTCGGCCTCCTGAGTGCTGAGATTAAAGGCGTGTGTTACCATACCCAGCCACTAATGTTTTTTGTTTTCTTTTTTTAAAGATTTATTTACTTATTATGTATACAGTGCTCTGCCTGGACGTACACCTGCACAGCAGAAAAGGGCATCAGATCTTATTATAGATGGTTGTGAGGTGGTTGCTGGGAATTGAACTCAGGACCTCTGGGAGAGCAGGCATTGCTCTTAACCTCTGAGCCATCTCTCCAGCCCCTGCCTAATGCATTTTAAAAACACATTATTAACATTAATATGGGGCATAGCACACTGGCGGTCAGAGACAACCCTTGGAGATGGTTCTGTCCTTCCCCTGTGTGTTCGAGGGATCCAATCCAGGTGGTAAGACTTGGTGCCAAGGACTTTTAGCTACTGAGCCATCTCACCAGTGCATCACTGGATGCTGTCAGGCATTGGCTACATGCCACCTGCCCCATCCCTCACGTCTGGAAGCTCCCCGCCCTCTATGGAGACTGACGGTGGCAGGTGTTTGTTGTTCTGCTGCCGGGAGCCAAGGTGATCTAAGCTTGGAAAACCCTGCCAGACGTTTGACTTAGGAGTGAATGTTGCAGAGAAAGCCAGCCTTGGCTAGGCTTCCCAACCGTGGCAACTGGAGGAGATCCTATTTTCTAAAGATGGCAGAAACAATTTCTCACCCTCACAAGACCGTCTACAATCATATCTTGACATTCCCTGCATGAGGAAGTGGGTATTGGAGCCTTGGCTCAGTAGAGTGTTCGCCTGGAATCCCCCAGTAAGGGGCTGGGGGCGTGGCTCAGTGGTAGAGCCCCTGCCTAGAATCCCCCAGTGAGAGGGGCTGGGGGTGTGGCTCAGTGGTAGAGTCCCTGCCTAGAATCCCCCAGTGAGAGGGGCTGGGGGTGTGGCTCAGTGGTAGAGCCCCTGCCTAGAATCCCCCAGTGAGGGGCTGGGGGTGTGGCTCAGTGGTAGAGCCCCTGCCTAGCATCCCCCAGTGAGGGGCTACGACAGGTCAGGTCGGTCGCTGAATGACAGAGTGCTTGCTCAGCAGGCCAGAGATCTAGGTTCTATCCTAGCACACAAGAAAACAAGGAAGGATGGAAGAATGGAAAGATGAAAGGAAAAGTAAGGTTCTTCGTTTCTTCCTGTCAGATCATAAAGTTTGGGGTACACAACTAACAGGAGGAACCAGAAGCAGTACCACCCATCACCCCACCACCGTGAGGGGAAGCAGCCACACAGCTTCTTCAGAGCTCAGTGGAATAGTCATTTTCCCGTATCTGAGAGCTTGGCTCTTCAGTTTTTGTTTTTGCTTTTTCGAGACAGGGTTTCTCTGTGTAGCCTCGACTGTCCTGGACCATGGCTGGCCTCAAACTCACAGTGATCCACCTGTCTCTGCCTCCCAAGTGCTGGGATTTAAGGGGTGTACTACCACGCCCTGCTTTCTTTCTTTCTTTCTTTTTGTTTTGGTTGAGAGCCTAGCCTTTAACAGCTGAGCTACGTCTCCAGCCCCTGGCTTTCATTTTTTGTTGAGAGTCTTGCTATGTAGCCTAGGCTTGCACTGAACTTTTGTCTTTTTGGGTGGGGCTAGGATAGAGCTCAGGGCCTCCTGCATGCTGGGGGACTGCTCAACAACTTAGCCCCAGGCCCTCACTGGGCAGCTAAGTTAGGGTAACTAATGCTGTGACGAAACACCATGACCGAAAGCAACTTGGGGAGGAAAGGGTTCATTTGGCCTACACTGCCACGTCATTGTTCATCATCGAAGGAAGTCAGGACAGGAACTCAAGCAGGGCAGGAACCTGAAGGCAGGAACTGATGCAGAGGCCATGGAGAGGTGCTGCTTACTGGCTTTTTTTTGTTTTGCTTTTTGAGACTGAGTTTCTTTGTGTAGCCTTGGCTCTCTTGGAACTTGGTCTATAGACCAGGCTGGCTTCAAACTGAGAGATATACCTGCCTCTGACTCC
Source organism: Acomys russatus (assembly GCF_903995435.1). NCBI lineage: Eukaryota > Metazoa > Chordata > Mammalia > Rodentia > Muridae > Acomys > Acomys russatus. The sequence goes on from NC_067155.1 coordinate 14,292,847, forward strand.
CAAGTGCTGGGATTAAAGGTGTGCACCCCCAGCACCCCCAGCTCAGTCTGCTTTCTTATAGAACCCAGGACCACTTGCCCAGAGATGGCTCCACCCACAATGGGCTGGGCCTGACCCTATCAATTGGTGGTGCAATGGTGAATCTCTGCATTCTTGGTAGACCTGGTCCACAGAATGTATTCTGGGACAGCCAGGGCAACACAGAGAACCATCTCAAAAACAAAGAAACAAGAAAGAAAGAACAGGCCTGATCTTATGGAGGCATTTTCTCAATTGAGGGTCTCTTCCCTTAAATAACTCTAGTCTATGTTAAATTAATATAAAACTAGCCAGCACACTGGAAGACTCTAGGCAGGTGCTCTATCACTGAGCCACGCCCCCAGCCCCTCCCTGGGGGATTCTAGGCAGGGGCTCTACCACTGAGCCACACTCCCAGCCCCTCACTGGGGGATTCTAGGCAGGGGCTCTACCATTGAGCCACGCCCCCAGACCCTCACTGGGGAATTCTAGGCAATGGCTCTTCTGCTAAATGATACCTCCAGGTCCAGGGAGCTACTGATCACATCTTCTGATGGAATCCTGAGCCAGAATCACTCAAATCACACACACACACAGACACACACACCCTCATTTCCCCATCTGCAGCAATTCCAAGCAGTTAAACGGTCAGCACCATCATCCGCTACTCTAAGGAGCGACATTTGACGAGCAAGTGCTGAGCAAAAGGCCAGGAACACCCTGCCTTAGTGGCTGGGACTATGGCACACTTCAGTCACTGGGGGAACCTGAGGTGTCCTCATCCAACCGGTTCTGTCGAGTGGTTTCAGTTGGTGCCCGTTGCTGGCTAGCTGCCACTGGTCTCACTTGCTTTCCAATCCCAGCTCTCCCAGCTGCTCCTGGGACTCTGTGACTGACCCAAAAAAAAAAAAAAACCCAAAAAACAAAAAAACCAAAAAACCCCGTCCTCTCAACAAACTCCTTTGTGTTCCCGACATGGTTCTTGTTACTTATTATTTGCAAGTCAAAGCCTCCTGGCATCCTTCCCACGGAACACTGATTCCTCATCTCCACAGTCTCAGTGTCCACGTCCCCTCTTCCTGGAAGCCTTCCCTGATTATCTGGGGTCAGGCTAGGTACCTCCCTCTGAGCTCCTACAGTCCCCCAGTGTCCCCTTCCACAGCAACTTTGCCCACTTGGGGCCAGCTGACACTTGCGTCGTCCATTGGGCCACAGACACATGGAACAAGTGGCCCAGCGGAGAATGGGTAAGAGAGAGGGCGTGCGGAAGCCACAGGGCTGGCCGAACGTAAAGCCAACAGAGCCCGGGTCCCTCCAGAGTCAATGACAGTGATAGGAAAGTCTGCATCTTGCTCAAGACCAGTGGGTCCTTTGCTTTCTGAGACGGGGTGAGAGGAAAGGAGGAAGGAGACAGCTGTGGCTCGCTGTGGCACCGTTCATCTGTGTCCACACTCGGGAGGTAGAGGCAGGGGGATTGCTGCAAGGCCGAGGTCAGCCTGGGCTATACAGGGATATAACAGGCTGTGGCAAGCCAGGTCCCTAACTGCCAACTCCTATGCCCCAAAGTGGATTCTTGAATTTGGGTATCTGGCCCCAAGAGGTGGTGACAGGATGGGGACAGGGCTGGACGCAGGACTCCATGTCTGATGAAGAAAGATGGGTATGTGCACGTGGGTGCAATGCTTAAGGAGGCCAGAGAGGGCGCTGGATTCCTCTGGAACTGGAGGTGGAGGCAACTGTGAGCCATCTAACATAGGGCTCCTGGGTATGAAGATCTGAGGAAGGGGGAACCCAGGTTCCTGAGTTAATTGGGGATGGGGCAGGTGTCAAGACTGCAGGCCACTCGTCCCCAGAGCCAAGCTACGCCCTGGTGGCACTGCTGGTTTCCTTCACAATCTGGAGGACTAAAGAACCAAGATTTAATTTTATTTCAGCGTTACCCATCCAGCCCCAGGGCTCCTTTCTTCCAGTCCAGGTGCCCTGCCATGCAGAAGAAAAGGGCGTTAGAGTTTTTATTTTTTTACTTATTTACTTATATATTTGGTTTTTTGAGACAGTTTCTCTGTGTAGCCCTAGCTGGCCTGGAACTCACTCTGTAGAATAGGCTGGCCTCGAACTCACAGAGATCTGCCTGCTTCTGCCTCCTGAGTGCTGGGATTAAAGATGTCTGTCACCACCATCCTGCTTATTTGTGTGGGATTTTGTTTTGTTTGTTTTTGTTTTTTCGAGACAAGGTTTCTCTGTGTAGCCTTGGCTGTCCTAGACTTGCTTTGTAGACCACAGTGACCTACCTGCCTCTGCCTCCTAAGTGCTGGGATCACAGGCGTGCACCACCACGACGCCCGGCTTTTATTTGTGTTTTTAAAATGTAGGTTCCTTTTTTTTTATTATGTGTCTGTGTGTGAGTATGTGTACGTTGGTGCAATGCTTAAGGAGGCCAGAGAGGGCGCTATATTCCCCCTGGAACTGGAAAGAGAGAGGCAATTGTGAGCCATCTAACCTAGGTAGGTGCTGGGAACTGAGTTGAGCTATCTCTCCCAAACCTCGTTTGCTGTTGCTTACCAAGAACAAACGACAGAGAGCCAGCAAAACAGCTCATCAGGCGTTGCCTGCAGACCTGAGTTCCGTTCTCCTGAGACCCACATGGTAGAAGGGAAGAATGAACTCCCAGAAGTTGTCCTCTGGCTGCCTACATATGCTGTGGCATGTGCCATACCTCCACCCCCCACCACAATGTAAATACATACTTGTAATTAAAAATAAAGAGCAAGTCTGATGTAGCCCAGGCTGACCTGGAACTCAGTATGTAGACGAGGATGACCTTAAGTTCCCGATCGTCCCATTTTTACCCCCTTGAGTGCTCTGATTACAGAAATTTGTCACCACTGAGTTTCTGAAGTGCTGAGAATCGAACCCAGGACTTTAAGTCAGGCAAGCACCCAACCCAAATCCACACGCTCAACTTCTTCTCCTTCCTTATTTTGAGACAGGATTTTTCCTCCCTGAGACAGGGTTTCTCTGGGTAGCCTTGGCTGTCCTGGACTCACTTTGTAGACCAGGCTGGCCTTGAACTCACAGCGATCCGCCTGCCTCTGCCTCCCAAGTGCTGGGATTAAAGGCCTGCGCCACCACGCTCTGCTAATAGTGGTATCAGATCCAGTCATATCTGGGACGGGGAGTAGGGTGGGGAAGTAAGCTGGACTCACCTTGCCTCTGGGTCTTGGACACAACGGGAGGCCCCACAGAGCTAGCTGGAGGGGTGCAAATGCTTTCAGCAGCCTCTGCCATGAAGAGAGTTATCAGGTAGTGTTGGTCAGTGAGGGTCAGTCTTTTCCCTCTACCCACTGCACCCCAAGACCTAGTCACATGGAGGGGCCTCTCTACTTACTCTGTGGTCCTCTCCCTGGCCTGAGGCCTGGAGGTGACATCCCACAGGACTGACGCCACTTTTGGCAAGGGAAGTGGAGCTCGGAGTCTGGGCAGGGTGAGTGGTGCCTGGAAGGGAAAGATTTGGAAATGTTTCCTTGGGCGAGTGAGACAGTTCAGTGTATAATGCTGCTTGCTGTCAAACCCTTCTCTCTCTCTCCTCTCTCTCTCTCTCTCTCTTCCGAGACAGGGTTTCTCTGTGTAGCCTTGAGTGTCTTAGACTCACTTTGTAGACCAGGCTGGCCTAGAATTCACAAAGATCCACCCGCCTCTGCCTCCCTGAGTTGTGGGATTAAAGGCATGCGCCACCACCACCTGGCTTCGCCTGTCTGTTTTCAAATAAGTGTTAGTTTGCTTGTCTGTCATCCGTCCATTTGTCCATCTATCCGTCCATCCTATAATCACACCTGTAATCCTAGTACTTGGGAGGCTGAGGTAGGAGGGTTGCTGACAGTTTGAAACCAGCCTCGGCTACCGAGTGAGTTCCAGGAGACTCTGTCTCAAACAAAGGTAGAAGGATGCTGGGAATGCCAGAGACAGGAGAATCAGAAGTGGGAAGTCCCCCCCCCCCCCCGCCAGCCCCGGAAATGGTGGCACACATCTTCAATCCCAGCACTTGGGAGGCAGAGGCAGAGGAATTCCTGTGAGTTCAAGGCCAGCCTAGTCTACAGAGTGAGTTCCAAGACAGCCAGGGCTGCACAGAGAAACCCTGTCTCGAAAAAACAAAGCATAAAGCCGGGCGGGCGTGGTGGCGCACGCCTTTAATCCCAGCACTCAGGAGGCAGAGGCAGGTGGATCGCTTTGAGTTCGAGGCCAGCCTGGTCTACAAAGTGAGTCCAGGACAGCCAAGGCTACACAGAGAAACCCTGACTTGAAAAACCAAAACCCAAAAAGAAAAAAGAAAAAAAACAACAACAAAAAAAAAACAAAAAAAAAAACCCAAAAAAAACCAAAGCATAACCAAACCAAACCAAACAAAAACAAACAACAAGGAAAAAAAAAGGGGGGGGGGGAGTAATCCTTGGCTACACTGCCAGTTTGAGCAAAGCAGGAACTACGTGAGGCCCCATCTCAAAAACACTTATATACTCATGCCACAAACATTTCTGGAGGATGGTTGCAGCCTTCAGGACACAGCTACGAATGAGAAAAACATCTCTGTTCTTGTAGAACTGACATACATGGAGAAATAAAGAAAAGCGTTCTTGCAGTGGTGGGGCTGAGGTGGAGGGAGGAGGGACCGGCAGGCACTCCCAAGCAAGGAAATGGATGTTCTCAGTCTTTTCAAGTAAAGGAGGAGAGAGTGACTTTGGCCAGAGAGAGGAGTGCAGCTGCAAAGGCCTCTGGGAGACTGGAATAACAGACCAGAAGCCGGGGTGGATGGGAAGGGGGGGTAGGATGGGGGTTAAGGAGGCAAGGGTAGGGGTGGGGGACGAGGGTTAAGGGAGCGAGGGGGGGAAGGGGGCAGCTCCAGAGTGGGAGGTTCTCTGGTGGGCGGGGCTTGCGGCGCTATTGGAAGGGCGAGGCTTGGCAAGCAGCCTAGATCCCTAATAACAGACCGGGCCCTACTGCCTGGCGTCCCTTCTTTTATGGACCTCAGGCTATCCTCTCACTCTCTATGTAGCCAAGGCTGGCCTTGATCTCTTAATCCTCCTGCCTCCACCTTCATGTTGGTATGACATGTGTGTACAACCATGCCTTGCCTGATGGTTTCTCCCTCCTTCCCTCTCTCTTTCTGAAGCAGTAAGTCACTTTCGTTTGTGTTTTCGGTTTTGTGTTTCGAGACGGGGTTTCTCTGTGTAGCCTTGGCTATCCTGGACTCGCTTTGTAGACCTGGCTGGCTTCGAACTCACAGCGATCCGCCTGCCTCTGCCTCCCGAGTGCTGGCATTAAAGGTGTGCGCCACCATACCAGGCTGCAGTAAGTCACTTTCGAACTCAGTTTTACACACACACACACACACACACACACACACACACACACACACACACACCAACTCCCCAGACTGACCTCAGAGAAGCAGACTTAGAACTTTTTTTTTTAATGTGCATTGTGTTTTGCCTGCATATACGTATGAGGGTGTCCAATCTTGGAGTTACAGACAGTTGTGAGCTCCCATGTGGGTGCTGGGAATTGAACCTGGGTCCTTTGGAAGAAGTGGCCAGTACTCTTAACCGCTGAGCCATCTCCTCCAGACCCTAGAACTATTTTATCCTTGTAAAAATACAAAGTTATGCCAGGCATGGTGGCGCACGCCTTTAATCCCAGCACCCGGGAGGCAGAGGCAGGCGGATCTCTGAGTTCGAGGCCAGCCTGGTCTATGTCATGAGTTTCAGGACAGCCAGAGCTACACAGAGAAACTCTGTCTCAACGCCCACCCCAAACCTAATACCACCCCCCACACATACAAAGAAGGGAGGGGTGACTGCCAGAGAAGGGCTAGGGTCCTCAGTGGAGTACTGGGGTACTTGTTTAAAATATCCAAGTCTCTGGGTTCAATCCTTAGGACCTCAAAAATAAAGATGGAAGGGGTGCTGGAGAGATGGCTCAGTGATTTAGCGCAAGAGTCAGTTCCCAACACCGACATGGCAGCTCACAACCATCTTTAGCTCGAGTTCCAGGGGACCGAACACTCTCTGGCCTCTGCAGATGTGTGCACACCTGTATGCACACTGTACGCACCATGCATCAGGCCTATACGCATGGCCATAAAATGAGAAGTGGCCTCCCACTCGGGAGGCAGAGGCAGGAGGATCGCTGTGAGTTCGAGGCCAGCCTGGTCTACAAAGTCAGTCCAGGACAGCCAAGGCTACACAGAGAAACCCTGTCTCAAAAAACAAAAACGAAAACACAAACGAAAGTGACTTACTGCTTCAGAGAGAGAGAGGGAGGGAGGGAGAACCCACCAGGCAAGGCGTGGTGTAGGAGTAGGGGGGCTGGAGAGATGGCTCAGAGGTTAAGAGCCTTTAATCCCAGCACTTGGGGAGGCAGAGGCAGGAGGATGTCTGTGAGTTTCTAGACCATCCTGGTCTAGAGAGCAAGTTCCAGGCAGTGATACATAGTGAGGCCTTGTCTCAAAATAAAATAAAAGAATGGGGCTGGAGAGATGGCTCAGTGGTTAAGAACACTAGCTGCTCTTGCAGAGGTCCTGGGTTCAGTTCCAATACCCATATGATGGTTTGGTGACTGTGTATAACTGTAACTCCTGTCCTAGGGGACCTAACACTCTCTGACTTCCCTGACCACCACACATGCACACACACACACACAGACAGACAAAATAATCATCCCGTAAAATAAATAAACCTTTGTTTGTTTGAGACAGGGCTTCTCTGTGTAGCCCTGGCTGTCCTGAACTCACTCTGTAGACCAGGCTGACCTCGAACTCACAGAGATCTGCCTGCCTCTGCCTTTTGAATGCTGGGTTTAGAGACCCGTGCTGCCACATTCCATCCAAAAACTAAATAAATCTTAAAATGACAATAATAATGGGGGGGTGGGGGGAGGGGGTGAAGGACATAACAAAAGCCACGTGCGTTTGAACTGTTCTCAAATTACAGCCACTTTTATGGTCACGGGTGTGTTCACAAGGCTTTCTCTTCCCTGGTGCGTTTGATTGAAAATAGGAGGAGGAGTGGACAGGAATGTGTCGCGAGTTGGGGAGATTCACGCCAAACAGAGGACACAGCCCAGGCCAAGGTAGAGGTGACCAGCAGGCTGCCGTCCTGGCTGTGGCCCCCTCCTGGCCCTCAAGGGAGCCAGCTGAGTGCCTCCTAATGTTTCCATTTGCCTTTGGCCGTGGGTCCAGATCTGTTTTTAGCTTCCCTCCCTCCCCTGGGCTCCCTGGCCCCCCTTCCTGCTGCCTCTCTCCCCCGCTTGCTCGGGTAGAATAATGTTCCCGGATTTCCTGAGCTGTTTGTTTGAAGTCAGCTGGGTACTGATCTCAGTCCGTGTGTGTGCTCAGCTAGGATGCTGGGACAACTGCCCTCCCTGCTTGGGCAAAGATCTCAGAAGGTCCACGGGTGGGTAAATAAATGGGAAGGTGGGACAAAAGCTAAACGGAGCTCAGTTTAGGGAGTGAGCGTGTGGGAGCTGGGCCTAGGAACGTGGGGGAGGCCGAGGCAGGAGGATGGAGGGTTTAAGCAAGCCTGTCTCCAGAAGGAGAGGAAAGGGGAGGAGGGAGGAAAAGGAGGGGTCGGATGAGAAGGGGACGGGCGTGGGAATAAGGAGAGGAGGAAAAGTACAAGAAAAGAAAACAGAGAGCTGGAAGGCTCGCTCAGCAGTTAAGAGCACTGGCTGCTCTAGCAGTGGACCCCGATTCAGTTCCCAGCTCCCTCGTGGTAGCTTACAACCCTAGTTCCAGCAGATCGACCCCCTCTTCTGGTCTCTGTGGGTACTGCATGTTCATAGCGCACAGAAATACATGCAAGCCAAACACTCATCCACACACACACACACACACACACACACACACACACACACACACACACACACACACACACACACACACACAGACACTATATATATATAGTGTGTGTGTGTATATATATATATATATATATATATATATATATTTTTTTTTTTTTTTTTTTTTTTTTTTTTTTTAAAGCTGGGCGTGGTGGCGCACGCCTTTAATCCCAGCGCTCGGGAGGCAGAGGCAGGCGGATTGCTGTGAGTTCGAGGCCAGCCTGGTCTACAAAGCGAGTCCAGGACAGCCAAGGCTACACAGAGAAACCCTGTCTCAAAAACCAAAATCAAAACCAAAACCAAAACCAAAAAAAAAAAAAAAAAAAAGTCAGTTGTGACGGCACACGCCTTTAAACCCGGCAGTTGGGGGACAGAGGCAGGTCTACAGAATGAATTCCAGGGCAACCAGGGCTACACAAGGAAACCCTGTCTTGAAACACAAAAGGACAAAGCCCAACAACAACGGGCATATTGGTGCTGAGGATGAGCCTGTGCCGGTGAGCACAGAACCCTCACAGGGTGAAGTAATACCCCAGCCAGCCACCTCAGCCCTCACTCACCACTGTCAGCCAGCCTTTGTCTTGGGGTCTCTTAGGAGACGGATTTTCAGGGGCCAGTGGCGGAACAGAGGGAGTCACCTGAGGAGAGACAGAGGAGGCGGACTGTGGGCTATTTTCCTCACACCTACACGCGCTTCTCCTAGCGGCCAGCAGGAGGCGCTGGGCAGATTCTGTAAGCCACAGGTGCAGGGGCTGGCTCCCCCACAGGCCACACTGCCAGGGAAAGCTAGGGCAGACACCGGGAACAGGAACCTTAGCAACCCAGAACCCTGTTCAAGACCCTCTTTTCAGCGGGGCGTGTTGGTACACGCCTTTAATCCCAGCACTCGGGAGGCAGAGGCAGGGAGATCGCTGTGAGTTCGAGGCCAGCCTGGTCTACAAAGCGAGTCCAGGACAGTCAAAGCTACACAGAGAAACCCTGTCTTGAAAAACAAACAAACAAAACAAAACAAAAAAACCTTCTTTTCTCACACCAGAATCCAGGTCTCAGCCCCACTCCCTCAGACCCAGATGGAGAGATTCTAGCATCCTCCCCCAGACCCAGGACTCCAGTCCCCGCCCTCATCCCTCAGACCCTGGGAATAGTGGTTTCCAGGTCCCCCCATGGCCCTGCTCACCGGCTCCAGCTCCGCCTCTGCAGCGTCCTGGTGACGGTGGTTTCTTGACTCATCTGCAGTGGCCCTGACCTCCGCTGCCCTCTCTTGTGCCTGACAGATACTCACAGCTTCCCGGCCTTTGATCTCACGGCGGCAGAAGGGACAGGTCTTGCTGTCTGACTGCTGGGGACCCAGAAGAAAAATGTGACTCACCCTGTCATCTCCTGTGTGGAATGGGTGGGGGGGTGGGGTGGGGGTGGTGGGGTAAAGTTGGAATGTGGCTGGTATAGTCTGATTCCAGGAGGTGGCCACAGGCCAGGGCCTAGCCCAGGAGAGCTGCTAGGGCCTCTGCTGAAGGCCTCCTGGGACTGGCCAGTCACCATGCCACCGATGATAGGATATTTAGTTCTGTTTCTTTTTTTGTAATATTTATTTATTTATCTATCTACTTACTTATTTATTATGTTTACGTGTGCTGCCCACCAGCAGAGGGCACCAGATCTCATTATAGATGGTTGTGAGCTATCATGTGGCTGCTGGGAATTGAACTCATGACCTCTGGAAGAGCAGACAGTGCTCTTAACCTCTGAGCCATCTCTCCAGCCCTGGTTCTATTTTTTGATGTCAAGATCCAGTAAGGGAAAGCTATTGGCTCCATGTAGCTTGTTGCAAAGGAGCAACTCTTTCTCTCTCTTTCTTTCTTTCTTTCTTTCTTTCTTTCTTTCTTTCTTTCTTTCTTTCTTTCTTTCTTTCTTTCTCCGCGAGACATAGTTTCTCTGTGTAGCCCTGGCTGTCCTAGACTCACTTTCTCACTTTGTAGACCAGGCTGACCTCGAACTCACAGCGATCCGCCTGTCTTTGCCTCCCGAGTGCTGGGATTAAAGGCGTGCGCCAACACGGCCGGGCTAAGGAGCCCTTTCTAAAACACATTACGTAGCTGCTCGGGGAGAAACTGAGGGTAGGGAACTCAGGGTGAGATGGTTACCGGGGCACCCACGCTGATAGCCAGGGAGGGCCCTGAGTGACGCAGGTGGGGCTTTTAGGGTAGAGAAGGGGCGATGCGGGTGGGCAGAGGCAGCCGGTGGCCCCACCTGCCAGGTAGCCAGGCAGCAGCTGCACAGCAGATGTCCACAGGGCTCGATCCTCACGTCCTTGTCCCTCTCGGCGCAGATCTTGCACAGCTCGAATGTGGAGTTCATGGCTTGATAGAGGTGCAGTTGTTCCTGGAGGTTCGTGAATGGGGACATTTGGGAGGGAGGTCTCCAACATCTGGGACAGCCTGACATTCTCCCCACCACCCCCCCCCCCCAGCCCCACATAAACTTGGTGTGCCAGCGCAGGCCTGTAATCCCAGCACTGGGGGAGGGGGTGGGGGGAGGAGGGTACATGCAGGAGGGTCAGAAGTTCAAGGTCACCTCCGATTACCTAGGAACTTATTTTTTTAATTTTCTTTTTTTCAGATTTTATTTATTATGTATACAGTGCTCTATCTGCATGTACACCTCCACTCCAGAAGAGGGCGTCAGATCACATTATAGATGGTTGGGAGTCACCATGTGGTTGCTGGGAATTGAACTCAGGACCTCTGGAAGAGCAGTCAGTGCGCTTAACCTCTGAGCCATCTCCTCAGCCACCCCCCCTTTTTTTTTGTTGTTTTTGCTTTTTTTTTTTCAAGACAGGGTTTCTCTGTGTAGCCTTGGCTGTCCTAGACTCACTTTGAAGACCAGGCTGGCCTCGAACTCACAGCGATCCATCTGCCTCTGCCTCCGGAGTGCTGGGATTACAGGTGCGCACCACCACGCCCAGAAAACCAACAACCAGGTTGCAGGTCAGTGCAACTGAGGCTCTCACAGCTCTCTTCATTCTGCCTTATTTTTCCTGGCCACGGGATCCTACTGCGTAGTCCAGGGACGGAGCCTAGTCTACCTGGCGGTGGAATTACAGTCCCATGTCACCACCGGGCCAAGTATCTCTTCAACTCTGGACAAGAGACTCATCCTTTGGATTTGTCTTCTTCCCTCGGAAGCGCTAGCAATTTTTAGCTATTTGTTCTGAAAGGTTCTTCTGTTTTTATTCTAACGTGTACGTGTGAGTGACTGCGTGTGTGCCTGTGTGCACCTCTCGTGTGCCTGGTGCCCTCGGATGTCAGAGGAAGGCGTTGAATGCCTGGGCTGGAGTTATAGCTGCCAGGTGGGTGCCAGAAACCGAACCTGGGTCCCCTGCAAGACCAGCAAATGCTCTTAATCACTGAGCTTCATTTCCGGTGCCAGAACTGCTTGATTTAGCAAATGCAGCATGGCCCCATTTGGATTTCAGAAGAACAGAGGGCAGAGTATGAAGCAGAAGATGGCGTCTCTGTGAGGAGGCTGCGCTGCTCTCGCGGAGGACCTGAGTGACGTTCCCAGTATTTTTTAAATTAATTAATTTATTTATTTATTTATTTATTGTATATGAGGACTTTATCTGCAGAATAGGGCATCAGGTCACATTACGGATGGTTGTGAGCCATCATGTGGCTGCTGGGAATTGAACTCAGGACCTCTGGAAGATCAAGCAGCGCTCTTAACCACTGAGCCATCTCTCCAGCCCTGAGGTTCCCAGTATTACATATGTGGAAACTCAGAACCACCTGTAACTCCAGCTCCAGAGGGACCCATCACCTCCGGCCTTCCCGGGCATCAGCACTGACAAGCATAAACCCCGACACAGACAGAGACATAGACACATAATGGAAAAACAAACAAAAAAACAGGTGCTGGAGAGATGGCTCCGTGGTTACGAGCACTGGCTGCTCTTCCAGAGGACCCAGGTTCAATTCCCAGCACTCACGTGACAGCTCACAACCTCTATAAGTCCAGTTCCAGGACATCTGAGGCCCTCTTCTGGACACAACACACAGAAGGTGCACACACACACACACACACACACAGGCAAACTCTCATACACATAAAATATTTTTTTTTTAAATAATAAAAATAAGTACTAAAAAAAATATAAAAAAGTAACATGAAGTTGGGTGGTGATGGCATATGTCTTTAATCCCAGCAGTTGGGAAGCAGAAGCAGGTGGATCTCTGTGAGTTCGAGGCCAGCCTGGTCTACAGCACAAGTTCCAGGACAGCCAGGGCTACACAGAGAAATCCTGTCTCAAAAAAGGACAAATATATATATGATACATTTACTCTTCATATATATGTGAAGAGAAAATGTATCTTAAATATAGAATGGGATGTTCTTAGGTTAAAATGTTTTCATAGTGCACTGGAGGGATGGCTCAGTAGTTAAGAGCACTGACTGCTCTTCCAGAGGTCCTGAGTGTTCTATTCCCAGCCACCACGCGGTGGCTCACAACCATCTATCGTGACTTCTGGTTCCCTCTTCTTGCGCGCTGGCGCACATGCAGGCAGAGTGCCGTATGAATTAAAAAAATAGATTTCATGGTATCAAAGGCCTGTTAGTACTAGAAGCCAAGGCAGGAGGATTCGGAGCTCCAGGCTCAGCTACATAGAAAGACCTTGTACCAAAAACTCAAGGACCAGGTGTGGTGGTGCATACTTTTAATACCAGTAGTTGGGAGGCAAAGGTAGATGGATTTTGTGAGTTCAAGGCCAGCCTAGGAGACCACTACATAACAAGCTCCAGAACAGACATCATGGCTACAAAGAGAGACCTAGCGTCAATACAACAACAACAACAACAACGAAAACAACCACGGGAGGGGACACCCACAAGAACCAATGGCTGGACTGACCGTTGGTGATACTCTGTATATATGCCATAGTGCAATGATGATGCCAGAGGAGGATTGACTTTCACTTCTTGCCTTTCATCACATGGATGCCGGGAACTGAACTCAGGTCATGAGGCTTGGCTGCAGTGTCTTTCGTTAGCAGTGTTATTGCCCAGCCCTTGCAGTACAGTCAATAAGGTTTGTTTTTTTTTTTTTTATTAAAAAGTATGGTGGTGAGGTGGAAGGCTGGGGATGTGGCTCAGTGGTAGAGCCCCTGCCTAGAATCCCCCAGTGAGGGGCTGGGGGCGTGGCTCAGTGGTAGAGCCCCTGCCTAGAATCCCCCAGTGAGGGGCTGGGGGCGTGGCTCAGTGGTAGAGCCCCTGCCTAGAATCCCCCAGTGAGGGGCTGGGGATGTGGCTCAGTGGTAGAGCCCCTGCCTAGAATCCCCCAGTGAGGGGCTGGGGGTGTGACTCAGTGGTAGAGCCCCTGCCTAGAATCCCCCAGTGAGGGGCTGGGGGTGTGGCTCAGTGGTAGAGCTCCTGCCTAGAATCCCCCAGTGAGGGGCTGGGGGTGTGGCTCAGTGGTAGAGCCCCTGCCTAGAATCCCCCAGTGAGGGGCTGGGGGCGTGGCTCAGTGGTAGAGCCCCTGCCTAGAATCCCCCAGTGAGGGGCTGGGGGCGTGGCTCAGTGGTAGAGCTCTAGCTCACACAACTTTCTGGGTTCCATGCTAAAAACTAAAAGAAAAACATCTTGGCTCTTAGCCTTGCTGCTGCTGGGTATCTGTTCAGACTCAGAGCTGATAAGCACTCAAATACATCAGTTGTTTTGATGATCTCAGAAGCTATTTTCTTTATTTCATATCCAAGAAAAACCCCTGGGAAGGAGGCTGCGGAGGCTGTAGTCCCCAATGGAAAAAATCAGAGAGCCTCAGAGAAGCCAGGCGTGGCTCAAGGTCACTGAGCCTGAAGCCAGCATCACACCCCCAGGTCTCTGAGCTGAGGCAAGTTGAGGCTAAGAGTAGGGAGTGGGTAGCAAGTATGAGTGTGAAACTCACCTCTGACACTTGTATGCGCTGATGGGCTTCTGCGAGGGAAAGCTCAGTCAGGTCTGGGTTCTGGTTCCTTCCATCAGGGTAGAGGTAGCTGAGGGAAAAATAGGCTGTGAGTGTCTGGACTCACAAGGACCCACCTACCTCATCTACCTGGTGTGTGTGCTGGGGGATTCTAGGCAGGGGCTCTACCACTGAGCCACACCCCCAGCCCCTCACTCCGGGATTCTAGGCAGGGGCTCTACCACTGAGCCACACCCCCAGCCCCTCACTGGGGGATTCTAGGCAGGGGCTCTACCACTGAGCCACGCCCCCAGCCCCTCACTGGGGGATTCTAGGCAGGGGCTCTACCACTGAGCCACACCCCCAGCCCCTCCCTGGGGGATTCTAGGCAGGGGCTCTACCACTGAGCCACGCCCCCAGCCCCTCACTGGGGGATTCTAGGCAGGAGCTCTACCACTGAGCCACGCCCCCAGCCCCTCATGGGGGATTCTAGGCAGGGGCTCTACCACTAAGCCACGCCCCCAGCCCCTCACTGGGGGATTCTAGGCAGGGGCTCTACCACTGAGCCACGCCCCCAGTCCCTCACTGGGGGATTCTAGGCAGGGGCTCTACCACTGAGCCACGACCCCAGCCCCTCATGGGGATTCTAGGCGGGGCTCTACCACTGAGCCCACCCCCAGCCCCTCACTGGGGGATTCTAGGCAGGGGCTCTACCACTGAGCCACGCCCCCAGTCCCTCACTGGGGGATTCGAGGCAGGGGCTCTACCACTGAGCCACACCCCAAGCCCCTCCCTGGGGGATTCTAGGCAGGGGCTCTACCACTGAGCCACGCCCCCAGCCCCTCACTGGGGGATTCTAGGCAGGGGCTCTACCACTGAGCCACACCCCCAGCCCCTCACTGGGGGATTCTAGGCAGGGGCTCTACCACTGAGCCATGCCCCTAGCCCCTCACTGGGGGATTCTAGGCAGGGGCCCTACCACTCAGCCATGCATGATCTATACTTTTATTTTCTTTTTCTTACTGAAATAGGGTCTAACTGTGTAGCTTAGAATGCAGATCTCAGGATCCTCCTATACCTTGAATACTTACACCTTCCAATCCCCCCTACCCCCGCCACTCCTGCTCATGACCAATACATTTTCAAAACAAATAACAGAAGACCAAAAAAATTTTTTAAAAAATGACACTAAAAAAATGAAAGCTGAGCTGGTCATGGTGGCGCACGCCTTTAATTCCAGCACTCTGGAGGCAGAGGCAGGCGGATCTCTGTGAGTTCAAGGCCAGCTTGGTCTACAAAGTGAGTGAGTCAGGACAGTCAAGGCTACACAGAGAAACCCGAGAGAGAGAGAGAGAGAGAGAGAGAGAGAGAGAGCGGGAGGGAGAGAGGGAGCGAGAGAGAGAGAGAGGAGAGGAGAGGGAGAGGAGAGGGAGAGGAGAGAGGAGAGGAGAGAGAGAGAGAGGGAGCGCAAGCGCCGGGCATGGTGGTGCACGTCTGTAATCCTAGCACTCAGGGAGGAAGAAGCAGACCGATCTCTGTGAATTCAAGGCCGGCACCTCCCGTCCCATCCCTTCCCCTCCCTACCACGGGCTATTACCCCTGCAGGAAACCTCCGGGAGGCAGCTGAGGTTCACAGGTGGAAAACCACTAGTCTGACTGTTTCCCTGCCCCCACCCTGCCGGTCTAGATCTTAGAGCAGGATACGGTCTCTAGAAGCACAGGCTCTGGGGTTCGGTGTAAGGAAGGAATCCTGCACTGTGCAGCCCGCTGTGTGGATGCACACATTTCCCTGGTTCGAGAGCCTCCTGGCCTCCCCCTGCTGGGCGCCGGCGGCACCGCAGCTTAGTGTGCCGTGGGCGCTACCTCGCCCCACCCCTCCAGCCAAAAACCATGATTTTTGTGCAAAGTCTTTCCAACTGCAATTTTGCTGACACCCTTTTCCTATCAGGTTGGGGACTCACATGCCGTCCTTCTGTCCTTTCAGGAGCACCTGGAGAAGGGGTTTGTTGAGAGGGATGGTCTGTAGGATGCTTCCGTCGGAGCTCACGTACCCAATGGCCCATTGCCCCAGGCGAGTACAGCTGGGCCTGAAGATATAGCTGTGGAAAGATGCATGGGAGGATGCGATGGGGTGGAGGATGGGGTGGGGGGAGTTGTCACTGCTGTCCTTGCTGGGAATAGCTAGCGGCCTGCCTTGTTGGGGATCTGGGTACCTCAGTCCCCATTCTTTTTTTTTTTTTTTTTTTTTTTCTCCCCCATGTTTTTTTTTTTTTTTTTTTTTTTTTTTCGAGACAGGGTTTCTCTGTGTAGCCTTGGCTGTCCTGGACTTGCTTTGTAGACCAGGCTGGCCTCGAACTCATAGCGATCCACCGGCCTCTGCCTCCTCAGTCTTTACTCTTACCTCACTCACACTTTATGGAAAGGGTCGGGGTTGAGGGGCTTGCTTCCCACCCACAGTTACAGACTGGAAGGCTATGGCTGTAGCTTTAGGTACCATTGCCCACGGCAGGGACAGGACACATCCAAGAATGAGGCTAACGTGGGAAACGCAGAGGCAAGGAACACCCAGACGCTGACGCCCAAGGAAAGGGCTTGAAAGCTTGGATCCATCTGTGCCTGAATTCTGGTTCTCTCCTTTTATAATTTCCCCTCACTTTCCCCCTATGCAGCTGATTCAAGGCTAGCCTGGGCTACAGGATACCTTGTCCAGTGACCCATCCTGACAAGGACGCAACCACTGAGATGCATGTCTGGTGTAGCGTGGAGACAGAGATACTGACAGAGGATAGACACAGACTGAGAAAGAGCCTCCCCCCCCCTTTTTTTTTTGGAGACAGGGTTTCTCTGTGTAGCCTTGACTGTCCTAGACTCCCTTTGTAGACCAGGCTGGCCTCGAACTCACAGGGATCCTCCTGCCTCTGCCTCCTGAGTGCTGGGATTAAAGGTGTGCGCCACCGCCGCCCAGCTGGAGACCTGTTTGTAGGTTTTTTGTTTGTTTGTTTGTTTTTGTTTTTGTCTCCCCTTTCTCTTTCTTCTCTTCCTTCCCCCAGCTTGAGGTGAAGGGGAGTGGGGAAGAGGGGAAAGGGGGAAGGGAAGCTCCAGAGAGTAGCCTTGCCTATCAGAGGCTGCCACACTTTGGCCCTGCAGAGACCAATGAACCCCCCGATGTCTTCTTCCCAACCTGCAGGTGCTCAACTTACTCTAGTCTATTAAGGAGATCCAGCTAGCTGGGTGGCAATAGGAGGCAGAGGGAAACGGATCTCTGAGTTCGAGGCTAGCCTTGTTTGCAGAGAGGGTTCCAGGACAGCCAGGGCTACACAGAGAAACCCTGACTCCAAACAAAACAGAAGCAAACAAATACAACCACGGCAAACTGCTGTATGCGGTGGTGACTGTACCCCAGTATTCAGGGAGGTAAAAGAGGGAGGATCCGGCTGGGTGTGGTGGCGCACGCCTTTAATCCCAACACTCGGGAGGCAGAGGCAGGTGGATTGCTGTGAGTTCGAGGCCAGCCTGGTCTACAAAGTGAGTCCAGGACAGCCAAGGCTACACAGAGAAACCATGTCTTGGAAAAACAAAACAAAACAAACAGGGAGGGTCAGGATCTCTTTTTCTTTTCTGGTTTTTGGAGACAGGGTTTCTCTGTGTAACCTTGGCGGTCCTAGACTCCCTTTGTAGACCAGGCTGGCCTAGAACTCACAGCGATCCTCCTGCCTCTGCCTTCCAAGTATTGGGATTAAAGGCCTGTGTCACCATGCCCAGCAGAACCTCAATTCTTGGTCTCTCGGAAGCTTAGAGACTGTCCCACACACTAGCCAGGACCCCCGAGGTACCCAGCCCTGTCCCCATGAAGTGCCGCTTTGCTCACCTGCCTGGTTTGTCCCTGTAGGCCTGTAGGCGTGTCTGGACCTCATCGTATGTCAGGAAGGCCATGTAACCAGGGTGGTTGACAGCCAGGAGTTGCCAGTTCCTGAGTAGGGTGGGCCACGGCTGGGGGGGGAGCGGGGTCAGAGATGGTCACTAACGACTGAGGGAGCAGCCTATGCCTTAGGGCCTTCAGGGTTCAAGAACCCACTGCTCGCCAGATGTGGTGGCGCACGCCTTTGATCCCAGCACTGGCGAGGTAGAGGCAGCTGGATCTCTCTGAGTTCCGAGCCAGCCTGGTCTACAAAGCGAGTCCAGGACAGCCAAGGCTACACAGAGAAACCCTGTCTCGAAAAACCAAAGAATTCACCATTCTGCTCACATCCATGGCGCCTCTGCCCGATGTCTATACACACAGGCAGCCATACACCCACTCTTCCCTGTGACTCAGTGGTCCAGACCCAGCCTTCTTCCCTTAGATGCACTGTCCCCACCCAGTCCCTATCTCTTCCCTCGGACCCAGGGGTCCAGGCCCTGTCCTCAAGCGTTGACCTTCCCCTGACCTGGAAGAGCCTGGTAAAGATGTCAAATTCAAAGACAGACACGTGGCCGCTACAGGTGAGGTCTAAGGTGGAACGCAAGGCCTGCATGGTAGGGCCTGGCTCCACAGGGTGACAGGCACACAGGAGGGACTGGAGCTCGGCCCAGGGAAGAACGCACCTAGATGGGAAGGGGTGAGGTTGGAGGAGGTCCGGGGCAGAGGGAGAGTCTATCCAGAACGGGAGGCAGCGGCTCTCCCTCCCCTCCCCTCTCCGCCCCCCCACCTCACCCCACCCACGCACTTGGAGTCCTTGGGCCGGGCATTTAAGGGACTTGCAGCCCATCTTCCCCTGGTGAAAGCTCACTCACCGGACTCCACAGCGCTCCCTCCAGAAGGTGTGCGCAGAGGCCTTGGTGAGCTGGTACAGGTGTCCATAGTACTTTCCCTCAGGGAAGAGTGCGCTCAGCTCCGCGTGCATGTGGCTGAAGATGAGGGCCAGTTTGGCCAGCTGTCGCCTGCAGGAAAAAAGATAGGAACATCGTGGCGACGTAGGGAGAGTCCCTACAGGTGCAAGGCTCCCCACCTTCCTCTAATGAGTCACTGCACCAAAGGAGCGCGGCTCTGTCCTGAGGCCGCTCCACTCGTTGCGTCAGTTTGCTCATCTAGGAACGAAGTGTGGAAGCTTTTAACCAGATCAGCCTTCAGGCAGCACGGTCCAGGACCAAAGCCGGCACTGGCTGGAGAAACCTTGCCTACTAAGATGGTGCGAACTGCTGGGCGTGGTGGCGCACGCCTTTAAGCCCAGCACTTGGGAGGCAGGCAGGCGGATCGCTGTGAGTTTGAGGCCAGCCTGGTCTACAAAGTGAGTCCAGGACAGCCAAGGCTACACAGGGAAACCCTGTCTCGAAAAACAAACAAACAAACAAATAAGATGGCGGGAACCAACTATCTGCAGTCTCTGTTCGGCGCATGCCCAGAACGGTCCTCCACACCAGTGAGTGTGTTGGCTGCCCTGAGTTTTGAGATCAGGATATAGGAAGCTGTATTTCTTTTCTTTTCTTTCTTTTTTTTCCCCACTCAACAACTATGGAAGTATTGGAAAATCATCAAAAAATATTTTCCCCAAGTTTCCTCAGTTCCTCACCTGTGAAGTGGAAATAAACATGTGAATTTAGCTCCTGAATCACTGGGGAGCAATGAGAGTCTTGGCTATGCCTTATGAACACAGAGAGGGCACAGCTCCCGGCGTGGTTCAGCAGTAGAGCCCCTGCCTAGAATCCCCCAGTGAGGGGCTGGGGGTGTGGCTCAGTGGTAGAGCCCCTGCCTAGAATGCCCAAGTGAGGGCCTGGGGGCGTGGCTCAGTGGTAGAGCTCCTGCCTAGAATCCCCCAGTGAGGGGCTGGGGGTGTGGCTCAGTGGTAGAGGCCCTAGCCTAGAATCCCCCAGTGAGGGGCTGGGAGTGTAGCTCAGTGGTAGAGGCCCTAGCCTAGAATCCCCCAGTGAGGGGCTGGGGGTGTGGCTCAGTGGTAGAGCCCCTGCCTAGAATCCCTCAGTGAGGGGCTGGGGGGCGTGGCTCAGTGGTAGAGCCCCTGCCTAGAATCCCCCAGTGAGGGGCTGGGGGTGTGGCTCAGTGGTAGAGCCCCTGCCTAGAATCCCCCAAGTGAGGGGCTGGGGGCGTGGCTCAGTGGTAGAGCCCCTGCCTAGAATCCCCCAGTGAGGGGCTGGGGGTGTGGCTCAGTGGTAGAGGCCCTAGCCTAGCATGCTCAAGGTCCTGGGTTCCATCCTCAGCATTTCAAAATCAAACAAAACCTGCACATTGTATTGGGTTAACACTCAGTATATGCTGATTTTACTATATTTCTCATTTATATTAATAGCTTCCTTCAGGTCTGTAGGGCTCCTGACAGTTTCTTAGCAACCTGGCTGGTTCAGACTGGAAGGTACTTTTTTTTTCTTTATCCTTTCTTTCTTTTCTTTCCTTTTTGTTTTTGTTGTTATTTTTTGTTTTGAGACAGGGTCTCATTACCAGATTACCTGGAACTCACTGTGTGAACCAGGCTGGCTTCAACCGCAGAGATCCACCTGCCTCTGCCTCCCGAGATATGGAGTCAAAAGCCTCTGCAACCAAGATCAGCCCAGAGTAATAAACTGGTTCTTTTTTTAAATTTTATTTTAAGTGTGTGTGTGTGTCTGTGTGTGTGTGCATTTGTGTGTGTGTGTGCGCAGGAATTTGGATTTTAGAGGAGGCCAGAAGAGGGTGTCAGATCCCTTGGAGCTGGAGTTACATGCAATTGTGCGCATCTAGATGCTGCGAACCTGGGTCCTGTGCTAGAGCAGTAAGCCCTCTTAACTTCCAAGCTACCTGTTCTCAACCTTCCTAATGCTGTGAGCCTTTAATACAGTTCCTCAAATTGCGGTGACCCCCCCAACCTTAAAGTTGTTCTCATTGCTACTTCATAACTGTAATTTTTGCTACTGTAATTTAAAAGTCTGATAGCCTTAGGTGACCTCTGTGGACCTCCCCCAGGTTGAGAAACACTACTTCAAGCCATCTCTCTAGCAGGTGCTTTAATTGTGGACCTTTTGCCAGACTGCAACAAGGCAGGCTAAAAGAAAGCAACAGAAATTTTAACAATTGGGGCAAGAGTTGTTGTTAAGAACACCGGCAAAAAGACATTTGTAGCTGGGCAGTGGTGGGGGCATACTTTTTATGCTAGCACTTGGGAGGCAAAGTCAGGTAGATCTCTGTGAGTTCAAGGCCAGCCTGGTCTACAAAGTGAGTCCAGGACAGGCAGAACTACAAGAGAAAGCCTGTCTTGAAAAACCAAAAGGAGAAAGAAACAACACCAAAATATTTGCAGCTGAGCAGTGGTGGCGCACACCTTTAATCCCAGCACTCAGAAGGCAGAGGCAGATGGATGTCTGTGAATTCCAGGTGAGTTCTAAGAGAGCCAACGCCATACAGAGAAGCCCTGTCTCAAATAAACAAAACAAATTGATTTTTTTGCACTTTTCATATAGTATATATAAATATATTTTATTTTATTTATTTTTTCTAAGTATTTATTATTATATATACAGTGTTCTGCCTGCATGTATGCCTTCACTCCAGATGAGGGCGCCAGCCACCATGAGGTTGCTGGGAATTGAACTCAGGACCTTTGGAAGACCTCTGAGCCATCTCTCCAGCCCTATAACTATATTTTAAATAGTATTTCTTTCACCAGGTATAATTCAGGGATAATGGGAATTTAAATAACATGGACAGACAGGTGGCTTGTTTCATTTTGTCGTAAGCCAGGCCAGCCACTGCTAAGGCTAGAGAGCCAGGCCCAAAACACCTGCTTAGACCTAGCTGTTGTGTCGGGTGTCCAGTTCTCCCGTGCAGCTGTCCCTCAGGACAGAGGGCAGGCAAGTCCAAGGTCCATAGCCTCGGGTTCAGGAACTGACGTCCATGACAGAACCCAGGCAGGACCTGGGCTGGCCTTGTGTTCAGGTAGGAGAGGTGAGTTCACTCAACCCCCAACAGGAAGTCTCTACAGATCCCTACGTTCACAGGCAGATGTGTATCTAAGCTCTTTAGGAGAGAGGGATTCCTGGACCCCAGGTGCAAGGTGGATCCCAGGTACAGGGTGGCCCCCAGGTACAAGGTGGCCCCCAGGTGCAAGGTGGTCCCCAGGTGCAAGGTGGCCCCCAGGTACAAGGTGGCCCCCCAGGTACAGGGTGGCCTCCAGGTGCAAGGTGACCCCCCAGGTACAAGGTGGATCCCAGGTGCAAGGTGGCCCCCAGGTGCCAGGTGACCCCCCAGGTGCAAGGTGGCCCCCAGGTGCAAGGTGCTCCAAAAAAGGAAGAAAGGGAGTCTGGCGACATGAGTGCTTAAGAGAGGGGAAATCATGGAATGTTTAGTTTTCCTGGGTCTTCCGGAGGAGGGCTGGCCCTGTGCCCCTAGGTCTGAGGAAGGAGGGGCCTGGACTCCTGGAGTTAAGGGAGAAGGTTTGGGATCGGGAACTTGGTCTTCTGGGATCTGAGGGGGAGGGGTTTGGGGGTCTGGGCCCCATGGGTCTGAGGAAAGAGGTGGCTGGTAGCCCAATTCGGAGACCGCTAGTTTATGAGGAGGTCAGCGCTCACCTGAATCTGGAGCCCTCCCGGAACACTTCCTCGTTCCCATCCTTTTTGCCTCGGGGTGGCAGGAGCTCGGCCACCTGTCTGCCTTTCGCCTCCAGATTGGCTAGGTAAATGGCCAGAAAATCCCCGGCGCCACCTGGACCCTCGGGGTCTCCCGTGGTCTCGCGCCGGGCTTTTGCCACCTCTCGAAGTAGCTGTGCGGTGCGGGGCAGCAGGTCCCGCAGCGACGGGGGGCCCATGACCAGCCTGGGGTCCCTGCATTGCTCTTCCAGGCGCTGTAGCAACTTCACCGCCCGGTCGAGCGTGCGTGGCTCTCCCCACTGCCATCCTCGCGCGCCTGTCCCCGCAGCCATGGGTCCTTCGGGCGGTCTGGGACCAAGGGGTGCGGAGGGAAAAGGCTCCAGGTTGGGGCGGGACCAGGAGGGACGGGGGGTGGGAGGGCGGGCTCTGGAAAACGGGGAGGGGACTGCAGGTGGCTGCAGCCTTAAAGGGGACGGGCTGTTGAGTCTGAGAGTAGAGGGCTGTCCTGGACCCCTGGGTCTGAGGGAGGAGGGCTGGGGCTGGACCAGGGCTGGGCCTGGAGCCCTGGGTCTGAGGGAGGACTGCTGGAGTCCAGGTTTATTGGTATGAGGAAAGAGGTGGCTGGCAGAGGAGGAGGGTGCTGGAGCCTTGGTTTTCCACACCCCGTAGGGAGGGGCTTCGGGGCACAGCACCCCTTCCTGAATTGTGGCTGAAGGTGTCAGTCTTTGCTCGTAGCGTGGGATCAAAGGTCGGAGAGCTGAGTCCGCTAAGAACAGAGTCGAGGACTTAGCTGTGTCCTAGAGGGGAGGCACTAAAACGACCGGCGCTCTGGGTCCCACGGCAGGTGAAGGAGATTAAGTTGCGGTTTAAGTACCCAGATTTTCAAAAGAAGTGAAAAGGGTGTGGCGGAAAGCCAAGTTCAGGAATGCACAGGGCTGCAGGAAGTGACTGCCAGGCAGGTTTGCACCCCAACCTGCCGGACCTGTAGGGTTCTCCCTAACTGTGCTTCAGGCAGCCGCCACGGGGCTCCGTGGACATGGGTCTCTTTGCCCCAGGGCACCCAGTAAGCTAGCCACCACCCCAGCCAGGCAGGCTCCTCCTCTTGGCTCCACACACACCCTCCCTTCTTCCTTCTCTGTGGAAGGAAGCCACAGTACGGTTGCTGGGAATTGAACTCTCGACCACCGAGCCATCTCGCCATCTCTCTCTCTCTCTCTCTCTCTCTCTCTCTCTCTCTCTCTCTCTCTCTCTCTCTCTCTCTCTCTCTCTCTCTCTCTCTGTTTTAACTAGGGTCTTCCTAAGTAGCTCAAGCTGGCCTTGATCTCACCGATTAGCGGAGGATGGCTTCAAACTTGCCTCGATAACAATCCTGTCTCTGCCTGCAGACTGCACTTGCTACGTGTTCAGAGGACCAGAGTTCAGTGCCCAACACTCAGAACCATCCGGGAGAGTAACTTCAGATGCAGGAGATCTGATGCCTCTGGCCTCAGGGGTGCACCCTGCGCACGGTGCTCACGCAGGCAGGCGGGCGGACGGGTACGCACACGGGTACGCACACACGCACGCACGCACACACGCACACACGCACACCTTTTGTTGTTCTTGTTTTTCGAGACAGTTTTTTTTTTGTTTTTTCTTTTTTTGGTTTGTGGTTCTGTGGGTTTTTTGTTTTGTTTTGTTTTTGTTTTTATTAATTTATTTTTATTTTATGTACATTGGTGTTTTGCTTGCATAAATGTCTGTGTGAGGGCGGTACAGTTGTGAGCTGCCATGTGGATGCTGGGAATTGAACCCTGGTCCTTTGGAAGAGCAGTCATAACGACTGAGCCATCTCTCCAGCTCCCTTGTTTTTTAAGAAAGGGTCTTACCATATAATCTTGGCTGTCACGGAACTTGCTCTTGTAGACCAGGCTGGCTTCAAACTCACAGAGATCAGCCTTCCTCTGCCTCCCAAATGCTGGGACTAAAGGCATGTGCTGCCATGCCTGCAGCAATACTTTTTTATTATTAAAAAAAAAAAAAAAAATATATCTATATTATATTATATATATATATATATATATATATATTATATATAATTAGCTGGTCATGGTGGCGCACACCTTTAATCCCAGCACTCGGGAGGCAGAGGCAGGTGGATCTCTGTGAGTTCGAGGCCAGCCTGGTCAACAAAGTGAGTCCCAGACAGCCAAGACTACACAGAAAAACCCTGTCTCAAAAAACAAAAGAACAGGGCTGGAGAGTTGGCTGTGTGGTTAAGAGCACTGTCTCCTCTTCCAAAGGTCCCAGGTTCAATTCCCAGCACCCACATGGCAGCTCACAACTGTTTGTAACTCCAAGGTCTGTCACCCTCACACCAATGCACATAAATTAAAATTAAATAAAATATTAAAAAAAAAAAACAAAAACAAAAGAACAAAACAAAACAAGCCAAGAAACAAAACAAAGCAACCTCCCTTCCCAAATAAACAAAAACAAAAACAAACAAACAAAAAACAAACAGGGAGTTGGTGGTACATATCTTTAATGACAGCACTCAGGAGTCAGAGTCAGAGTCAGAGGCAGGTGGGTCTTAGTGAGTTCAAGGCCAGCCTGGTCTACAGAGTGAGTTCTAGAACAGCCAGGGTTACACAGAGAAACCCTGTCTCCAAAAGCAATAACAACAAACATGAGAGAGAGAGAGAGAGAGAGAGAGAGAGAGAGAGAGAGAGAGGGAGGATTGAACCTGGATGTGCTTTCAGATACTTGGAAACCTAACTGTTCAGGAGGAAGAGAAGAACAGTGTTGAGTTATGGTCCAGCCTGGTCTACAGAGCAAGGTTCCGTCTCACAAACCAAACAAGGCTGGCAAGTGCTAACTTGCTCTTTGGATGAAGGCTCTTGGCGCTAACCCTGACACCCCGAATTTGATCCTCAGAACCCACAGGGTAGAATGAGTGAACTGACTCCTGTCGGTTATTCTCCGACCTCCGCATGTGCCTACACACACAAACAAGTAAGCATAAAAACAAAACCAAGGGGCTGGAGAGATGGATCAGAGGTTAAGGGCACTGTCTGCAACCACATGGTGGCTCACAGCCTTCTATAATGAGATCTGGTGCCCTCTTCTGGCCGGCAGGTGTACACGCAGGCAGAGCACTGTATATGTAATAATAAATAATCTAAAAAATTATTTTAAAAAACCAACCAAACAATGGAACATCACCTCCAGTCTTATGGCCCAGTATATCTGGCAGACACAATTGTGGAGCAGGAAATGTGAAGGGCTTCGTTGTCACGGCAGAGCTTGGCAGACAACTCAGCCCGCATGCAAGTCTTGTCCGTTTTGGATAACATGTTGTCTGTAAAGAGAGCTGGGACATTTTTCTCCAGCAGCTGGCTTGCCATTCCTGAAGCTATCTCCAAAAGGAGATTTTAATTTTTATTTTTATAAATCTTTTTTTGTTTATTTATTATATATACAGTGCACATCGGATCATATTATAGATGGTTGTGAGCCACTGTGCAGTTGCTGGGAATTGAACTCAGGACCACTGGAAGAGCAGTCGATGCTCTTAACCACTGAGCCATCTCTACAAGCCCAAAAAAGGAGATTTTTATGATGCTCATCATCTTCATTGAGGTAGGCTGGAGATGTTGCCAGGAGCTCTTTAAATGCTATATTCTGTAGGCCTCTCAAGTTCTTCAAGACTATTACATAATGCATAATCATATCTATCTGTCATCTATCTATCTACCTAGCTTATCTATGTATTTATATATGTATGTATGTATGTATGTATCTTTTTATTTTTATTTATTTATTTTATTTATTTATTTTTATTTATTTATTTATTTATTTATTTTTGAGACAGGGTCTCTCTGTGTAGACTTGGCTGTCCTGGGCTCACTTTGTAGACCAGGCTGGCCTCGAACTCACAGCGATCCACCTGCCTCTGCCTCCCGAGTGCTGGGATTAAAGGCGTGCGCCACCACGCCCGGCTTGTATGTATGTATGTGTGTATCTATCATCATAAGTCTGAATAGGCAAATGTTGCTTGTTTCTAGATATGTACTATCTGTTCAACCTAGAATGTATATTTCTCTGATCAACTGGACTTAACCGTGAGTCTGAATGATTAACCATTAACTTGTATAAGTCAATTATCCTGAACGGTTTTTAAGCAGGACTGGAAGAAAGCCTTCCATTTGTAAATGGGTTGCATAGGTCTGATACCTCATATACCAGAGTAGAAACATACATATATGTGTGTACCAAAATTAACCTTGGGGCTGGAGAGATGGCTCAGAGGTTAAGAGCACCACCTGCTCTTCCAAAGGTCCTGAGTTCAATTCCCAGCAACCACATGGTGGCTCACAACCATCTGTAATGAGATCTGGTGCCCTCTTCTGGCTTACAGGTGTACGTGCAGGCAGAACACTATACATAATAATAAATAAATAAATATTTTAAAATAACCTTAAATTAGAATCAATATGTAAAATTTTATACCCATCTATCAAAAACAACCTTTTTTTTTTCTTGTTTGTTTTGTTTTTTTGAGAGAGGATCTCTCTGTGTAGCCCTGGCTATCCTGGACTTGCTTGGTAGACCGGGCTGGCCTCGAACTCACAGAGATCTGCCTCCCTCTGCTTCCTGAATGCTGGGATTAAAGGCGTGCGCCACCACACCTGGCCAAAAGTAACCTTATTTCTGTATCAATATATGGAATTCTATACCAATGAATTAAAAGTCTGAGATGCTCAATAGTTTTATAGTTGAAAAGCATATTAAATAACCTATCCTTTTCTATTATTTCTATGTATTTTCCATATGATATTCCTTTATTCCCCTTTCTTCTTCTTCTTCTTCTTCTTCTTCTCTTTTTTTTTTAGTTTTTTGAGACAAGGTTCATCTGTGTAGCCTTGGCCATCCTGGACTCACTTTGTAGACCAGGCTGGCCTCGAACTCACAGAGATCCACCTGCCTCTGCCTCCCGAGTGCTGGGATTAAAGGCGTGCGCCACCACCGCCCGGCTCCCCTTTCTTCTTTTATTATTATATTATATTGACTTTTTTTTACTTTACATCCTGATCACAGCCCCTACTTCCTCTCCTTCCTGTTCCGCTCTCTCATCCTCTTCCTCATTTCCCACCCTCTTCTCCTCAGAAAAACCTCCCCTGACCCCAGCACATCAAGTCACATCAGGACTAAGCAAATCCTCCTCCACTGAGGCCAGACAAGGCAGCCCAGCCAGGGGAAAGTGGCCCAAATGCAGGCAACAGAGAGAGTCCAAGTCAGAGACAGCCCTCTTTCCAGTTGCTAGGGAACCCGCAGGAAGATGAAGCCGCCCATCGCTTACATCTGTGTAGGAGCCTAGGTCCCGTCCGTGCATGCTCTTTGGTTGGTGTTTCGGTCTCTGTGAGGCCCCATGCGTAAGCTCAACTTTCTTAACAATTGTACTGTATTATGAACTCGCTAACAGAGCGTACGTCACTTACAACCCGACTAACCCAAACAATGGGAAAGGGAGATTAAAGAACGCAATAATGAAACCTTAAGGGTATCGGTTCCGAGAAACGATTCTCCTGGCGTAGTCAGCAGGACCTCAGCAAACCCGCAGTTCAACCAAGGTGGCTGCCGGAACCAGCAGCTGAGATCCAGAGCCTCAGCCGGAGCCCAAAGCCTTGGAGCTTTCCCTGGAGCAGTTCTCTCTAGGAGCGTCGCTTGAAGTGTTGATGAACAGCCAAACCAATCCCAAGTCCTCTCTGTCTCTGTCTCTGTCTCTCTCTGTCTCTCTCTCTCATATCTCTTGTTTTGGATATGTATATATGTATATATATATCTCCTCTCAGAGTCTCTAGTGGGATGTTTTCAGCTAGCAAGGTCCAAGCTCCCTCACGAAGTGGCTCTTCGACTTCTAAGTGGAAAAACATCCTGCTCTCTCACAAGTCAGTTCCCCACCCCACACTTGGGATCAACACAAAAACATGTGTATCTCTTCTACAGCCATGGGCCTAGGTTAGCTGCCTCTGCTGGTCTTCTGGTGGAGTTCTTCTGTCTTTCCCCCAACTCTTCCACAAGACTCCTCGAGCTCCCTCTAAAGTTTAGCTGTGGGTCTCAGCATCTGTTTCCATAAACTGCTGCGTGGAGCTTCTCAGAGGACAGTTCTGCCAGGCTCCTGTGTGGTACTCTCTGATGGCTACTGTCGCTGCGATAGACTGTAGGGCTGGGGCCCAGGGACTGGCTCTCTGGGCCTTCTCTTTTCTTTCTCTTGAGAGAGGGTCTCACTGTTATAGCCCAGAACTCACCATGTAGACCAGGCTAGCCTCAAAACTATAGAGGTACAGAAATCCACCTGCCTCTGCTTTCTCGGTGCTGGAATAAAAGCACATCCTAGGCTTTCTTTTTTTCTTTAAAAAAAAATTTTTTTTTAATTTATTATGTATACAGTATTCTGCCTGCATGTACACCTGCAGGCCAGAAGAGGGCACCAGATCTCATTAATAGATGGTTGTGAGCCACCAAGCGGTTGCTGGGAACCGAACTCAGGATGTTCAGAAGGGCAGACAAAACTCTTAACCTCTGAGCCATCTCTCCAGCCCCTAGCCTTTCTTTTGTACATTTTATTAAAATCAAATTTGTTATTAACAAAACAAAACATAAATCTAGGCATGCCTTTAATCCCAGCACTGGGGAGGCAGAGACAGGTGGATGTCTAAGTTCAAGGCCAGCCTGGTCTACACAGCAAATTCCAGGATGGTCAGTGCTACACAGAGAAACCCTGTCTGTCTTGAAAATAATAACTAAATATATTTAACAGATAACATGAAAACTGAACCTTAGTGGGGGCATAAAACTGAAAGCATCCTGCAAGGTCTGAATCAGGTTTAAATTTCTCTCTTTTCAAAATATCATCATTTCTTAAGGTCTTTCTATCAAGATTTTGCTTTTATTTTAAATTATTTATATGTGAGTGTCTGTGTGGGGTTATGTACGCCTGTGTACAGGTGTCTGAGGGAGCCAGAGGAGGGTGTCGGATGCCCTGGAGTGGGAGTTACAGGTAGTTTTGGGCTGTCTGTTGTGGGTCTTGGTGACTGAACCCCAGTCCTCTGCAAGAGATGTCAGCACTCTCAATTGCTGGCCTATCTCTCCAGCTACCTCTTTCTTTGTTATTTAAAAAAAATAATTTTGTCTTATGTGTATGCGTGTTTTGCCTGCATATATGTCTGTTTACAACCTGGGTGCAGTACCTGTATATCCCCTGGAGTTGGAGATGGCTGTGAACCACCATGTGGGTGCTGAGAACTGAATTGAGGTCCTTTCCTAGAACAGCCATCACTCCAGCCTTTTGTTTATGCCGATCTCACTGTATGTAGCCCCAGCTGGCCTCATACTTTCTGCGATCTTTTTCATTTCTGGGAGTGCTGAGACACATGTGTGCCTCCTCAGTCCTGAGATGACTGACATGTGTGTGCCTGTGCAGTGCTGAGATGACATGTGTGTGCCTGTGCAGTGCTGAGATGACAGGTGTGTACCTGTGCAGTGCTGAGATGACAGGTGTGGCCTGTGCAGTGCTGAGATGACAGGTGTGTGCCTGTGCTGGGCTGAGATGACAGATGTGTGCCTGTGCAGTGCTGAGATGACAGGTGTGTGCCTGTGCAGTCCTGAGATGACAGGTGTGTGCCTGTGCAGTGCTGAGACGACAGGTGTGTGCCTGTGCAGGGCTGAGATGACAGGTGTGTGCCTGTGCAGTGCTGAGATGACAGGTGTGTGCCTGTGCTGGGCTGAGATGACAGGTGTGTGCCTGTGCAGTGCTGAGATGACAGGTGTGTGCCTGTGCAGGGCTGAGATGACAGGTGTGTGCCTGTGCAGTCCTGAGATGACAGGTGTGTGCCTGTGCAGTGCTGAGATGACAGGTGTGTGCCTGTGCAGTCCTGAGATGACAGGTGTGTGCCTGTGCAGTGCTGAGATGACAGGTGTGTGCCTGTGCAGTGCTGAGACGACAGGTGTGTGCCTGTGCAGGGCTGAGACAACAGGTGTGTGCCTGTGCAGTGCTGAGATGACAGGTGTGTGTCTGTGCAGTGCTGAGATGACAGGTGTGTGCCTGTGCAGTGCTGAGACGACAGGTGTGTGCCTGTGCTGGGCTGAGATGACAGGTGTGTGCCTGTGCTGGGCTGAGATGACAGGTGTGTGTCTGTGCAGTGCTGAGATGACAGGTCTGTGCCTGTGCAGTGCTGAGACGACATGTGTGTGCCTGTGCAGTGCTGAGATGACAGGTGTGTGCCTGTGCAGGGCTGAGATGACAGGTGTGTGCCTGTGCAGTCCTGAGATGACAGGTGTGTGCCTGTGCAGTGCTGAGATGACAGGTGTGTGCCTGTGCTGGGCTGAGATGACAGGTGTGTGCCTGTGCAGTGCTGAGATGACAGGTGTGGGTCTGGGCAGTGCTGAGATGACAGGTGTGTGCCTGTGCAGTGCTGAGATGACAGGTGTGTGCCTGTGCAGGGCTGAGAAAGTCAGAGAGGATAAAGAACAGCACACTTCGATTGTGTGCCCATTGGAGTTTAAACGTGGGCCAGGATTGATTGTGACCACTAGAGGGCACACTGAGAACAGCCTTCCAGCAGAGCCTCTCTGGTTGGGGATCTGAGGCCACACCAGCATGCCTCTATCTGTGAATGGCCCAGGCCCCATCCCTAAATCTTAATCACACCCTAAACCCTTGCTCACATACCCAACTCAGTTTTTATTTCCAAAGATAGTGACCCCCACCTTATTTTTATGCCTTTTTTTTTTTTTTTTTTTGGTTTTTCGAGACAGGGTTTCTCTACTTTATCTTGGCTGTCCTGGACTCACTCTGTAAACCAGTATGGCCTCCAACTCACAGAGATCCACCTGCCTTTTCCTCCCGAGTGCTGGGATTAAAAGCGTGCACCACCATGCCTGGCTTTATTTTAATTTTATTTATTTATTTGAGACAATTTTTCTATCTAGTTCTGGCTGTTCTAGAACTCACTCTGTTGACCAGGTTGGCCTCGAACTCAAAGAGCTGTACCTGCCTCTGCCTCCTGGGGGCTGTGTTTAAAGGTGTATGCCACCACTGCATGGCTCCCCCTCTCTTATGCAGCTCAGGCTACCCTCACACTTTCTATGTAGCCAAGGCTGGCCTTGATCTCTTAATCCTCCAGCCTCCGCTTTCAAAATGCTTGCACGATATGTGTGTACCACCATGCCTTGCCTAGTGCTCCCTCTCTCTTTTTCTGAAGCAGTAGAGCCACACACTCTCACACACACAACACACACTCATATGCAACACACACACACTCACACATGGACACACACACACACACACTCACACACTTAGACATTTTTTGTCCTTGTAAAAATCCTAAATTGTACCGGGCGTGATGGCACATGCCTTTAATCCCAGCACTCGGGAGGCAGAGGCAGGCGGATCGCTGTGAGTTCGAGGCCAGCCTGGTCTACAAAGTGAGTCCAGGACAGCCAAGGCTACACAGAGAAACCCTGTCTCAAAATAACAACAACAACAACAACAAAATTCTAAGTTGTGCTTGTGTTGTAGATGACACGATGCAGGTGCCGGTGACGACAGAGCTTTCCCGGGGTCTGGGCTCTGAACTCAGTGGCCCTTCATGACAAGTGTCTTTTCCCACTGAGTCATCTCCCTGGCCCTGATTTAGAAATCCTATAAACACAGAACCTTAAAAAGCCTGGACTGCTGGGCAGAGTGGTGGCGCACACCTTTAATCCCAGCACTCGGGAGGCAGAGGCAGGCGGATCTCTGTGAGTTCGAGGCCAGCCTGGTCTATAATGTGAGTCCAGGACAGCCAAGGCTACACAGAGAAACCCTGTCTCGAAAAAGCAAAAACCAACCAACCAACCAACCAACCAACCAAAAAAATCCCTGTACTTTCTGCTGAGCCCCGCATAAAAACAGAACAACATAATAAAAAAACAAAACAAAATCTGTGCCTCAGTTTCCTCTTTCCCTTTTCTTTTCTCTTTTTTCCTATCTTCTATCTATCTATCTATCTATCTATCTATCTATCTTCTATCTATTATTTGCAAAGCACTTCAACCCGCTTCAACCAGCCATCGCCACCCTACTCATCCTTTCTGCTCTCTGCTTTTCTTCCTGGCCTTACCCTGTAGCCCAGGCTACCCTTGAGTGCAGAATCCTCCAGCCTCAGCTTCCTGAAGGCGGGGTTCAGAGGTGTGTGCTGCGGCGACACTTGTGGCTCAACCTGTGGAATGCAGGATGGGTTTGTGAGACCGTGTGCGAACACACCCAAAGCCTACAGCTCCTTGGCCACCTGCACATGTGTGGCACACACTCAGACACCCACACGTACATATAAACAAAAATAAAGTAAGTCTTTAAAATTCTGCCAAATGCATGGGAAATGGCAGTCATGGGTACAGGGTAGTGAGAACAAATGACATTTTTTTTTTTCTTTTTTGGTTTTTTGAGACAGAGTTTCTCTATGTAGCCTTGGTTGCCCTGGACTCACTTTGTAGACCAGGCTGGCCTCAAACTCACAGCGATCCCCCTGCCTCTTCCATCCTGAGTGCTGGGATTAAAGGCATGCGCCACCATGCCGGCTTCACAGATGACATTTTTAAACAATGTCCTGTGGCCCTGAGGAAAGTCCTTAAGCCATGACTCTGGATGTGGCCCTGTCTGCTGACACCATGACAAACTGGAGACCCTCACCTGGGACCCAACCCCCTCTCTCCATCTGGCAATGTTTATCTCCAGGGGACATGGAAGGGCACATGCCCAGTCCCAAGGTCAGGGAGGCTAGAGAGGGGATTTCCATGTGTGCAGAAGCCAGATCCTTTGTTTTAGGGAACTAGCTTGGTAAGGTCAGCCGTTGAACCCCAGTTTCTCGTCACCCGCAGTCTGGAGCTTGCAAGCACGCAGGGCTGCAGAGCCAGGGCTGTGCTGAACTCTGGCCACAGTGCCTGAGAGGGGATGCTACTCTCATGGCAGAAACAAGAAAAACGAGGCTTGGGGTGTTGAAGTCACAGTGGCCATAGTGGAGGAGCTGTTTGTAGACTGAGCTCTGGTCAGGGGTGACACTTTGGTATTTATACTCTTTTGAAATGGTGTATGTGTCCAGGACAGCCAGGGCTAAACAGAGAAACCCTGTCTCAAAAAAAAAAAAAAAAATGTTTTTAGATCAAGATAGATGTTTTAAGTTAATAGAGATGAGATATGATAGATACTGATTTTCATTTAGAAATTTAGACCCAACAAGATAGGAAAGATGTTTACTTCAAGTTTGCCAAATACAAATAGCCAAATCACTATAAATGTAAATTTATATAAGTACTGATTGTCTCATGGTTCTTCCTGCTGTACATAGTTTATTTTATTCATGTGTAATAATATAAATGTTAAAAATAAATAAATAAAGGAAAACATTTATTAAAAGCTACAACCCACGCATTGTACACCTCACACTTTGGACTGAATTTTAGTCACGTGATCACACCTAACAAACACCTAAAGGTGAAGGGAAATGCAGTTGTTTTTTTTTTCTTTCATTCATTTTACACTTATTTGTGGGGATGCAGCACAGGCCCGCCACTGTGCACGTAGAAAGGTCAGAGTGTACTGCACATGGGAGCTGGTTCTCTCTCTCCCCTGTGTGGGGTCCAAGGGAGCAAACTCGGGGCATCAGGCTTGGGGAGCAAGGACATTTCTCTTTACAAGGGGAAATGGAGCTTTATCTTGGAAGCACACACCGAGGTAAACCCCACGAGTTCTGTTTCTAAAGGAGAAAAAGAGGATGGACCAGGAGCTAGCACAGTGAATGAAAGGCTGGCGACCCGAGTTTGGCTCATGGCCCTACAGAAGACCATCGTGATGTCACTCACCTTTTATCTCAGCTCTCTGGAGGGAGGCAAGAGGACCAAGGTGAATCAATGTGATTGTGACCTACACATCCAGCCTGGGTTACATGACACACACACACACACACACACACACACACACACACACACACACACGCACAAAAATTTCTTTCTTTCTTTTTTTTGGTTTTTCGAGACAGGGTTTCTCTGTTTAGCCCTGGCTGTCCTGGCCTCCCTCTGTAGACCAGGCTGGCCTCGAACTCACAGAGATCCGCCTGCCTCTGCCTCCCGAGTGCTGGGATTAAAGGCGTGCGCCACCACACCGGCCCTCTATCTTCCTTTTTAATTTGACTTCATGCTTAATGGGTGTTTTGTCTGGGTGACTTTGTGTGCAACACATGCAGTGCCCACAGAGGCCAGAAGAGGGCACTGGATTCCCCAGGACCTGGGGTGTTAAGAGTAGTGTGTTATCCATGACAATGAGGATGCTGGCAAAGGATCCTGGGTCTTCTTGAAGGGCAGCCAGGGCTCTTAGCCCTTTGAATCATGCCTCCTGCCCTCCCTGTCTCTCATAACAGAGTCTCACCATGTAGCGCAGGTTGGCTTACATGCACAGTCGTCGGTCGGCACAGTCGTTGGCCCTCAGCTTTCAGAGCTCTGAGAATACAGGCACGGACCGCCAAGCCCTGCTAAACTATTGTTTGTTGTTGTTTTCTCTGTAGCAGCACACACCTGTGATCTTAGAGTTTGCCAGGTGGAGAAGAAACTATTCCGAGGCCCAGAGACCCCTGTTCTCAACTCCCAGTCCCACAAAACCCAGCTGCTGTCCTCATCTCAGAACTCATCAGTTCATTTCCCCCGCAGCTCAAAGACTAGATGGTGCCACAGAGAGAGCACCTCAAAGCCAGCTCTCAGCCTGGAGTCCCAGAACCCCGGAGGGGGAGGCAGGGAGATCAAGGCCATTGTTAGATACGCTGAGAATCTCAAGGAAAGGAAGTGGCAGGGGGTGGGGGTGAGAGAGAGAGAGACAGAGACAGAGAGACAGAGACAGAGACAGACAGAGGAGAGAGAGATATAGAGAGAGACAGAGGAGAGAGAGACAGACAGAGACATAGAGAGAGGGGAGAGAGAGACCGGGGGGGGGGGGGGGGAGGGGGAAGGTTCTGTGGGGGGGGCACACAGTGGCACACCCCACTGTCTTACAAGTACAGTTGGAGGTGTGCAACCATAAGCCAAGTACTGCCTGGGGCCACCCACAGCTGGACACGGAACAGGACAGATCTTCCCACTGCACTGCAGCCCAACGCCAACCCCCTCTTTTCAGGACGGACCCCTCCCTAGAGCTTTGGAGGGGAGCACCACCCTGTGACAGACTTCAGACTTCTGCCCTTCAGGGTAGAGGACACATTTCTGTTTCTTGTCTTTTCATTTCTCTCTCTCTCTCTCTCTCTCTCTCTCTCTCTCTCTCTCTCTCTCTCTTCCTCTTTTTTGGATTTTTAAAAATGTTGTTTGGCTTTTTTTTTTTTTTTTTTTTTTTTGACAAGGTCTTATTATGCAGCCC
Organism: Acomys russatus; assembly: GCF_903995435.1. Lineage (NCBI taxonomy): Eukaryota > Metazoa > Chordata > Mammalia > Rodentia > Muridae > Acomys > Acomys russatus. Next base: position 14,328,663 of record NC_067155.1, read on the forward strand.
AGGGTGGCCTGGGATTCCCCTTGTAGCTCAGGTTGGTCCTTCAGCTTGTGATCCTCCGGCGTCAGTATCTGCAGTGCTGGGGTAACAGCCTCACCTTCTTATTCTAAGGTGCCTAGTCTGTGCCTTTTTAAAAAAATTGTAACTGCAGTCACCAGCCACATCTGCCACGTCCAATGGCTACTGGTATATCACAGGGCCAGAAACACTGGCCTAGGGGCCTGACTACATGAAAAACACATCCCTTCACTCAGCTAGGGGCCGGGTGCACGCCATCACCCACAGTCATCTACAAGCCCTTGGCTCTCTCTGATTCTGACAAATAGCCAGGTCCTCGGTCAAATGTGGAGGCTCCTGCACTCAGGAGGGCGAGGCAGGGGGACAGACACTTCAGGCCAGTCTGGGCTACACAGTGAGGCCCCTCCCCACTCCACAACAAAATAAAGAACTGGCAGACAGGAGAGATGGCTCAGTGGTTAAGAGCACTTGTCTGCTCTTTCAGAGGTCCTGAGTTCAATTCCCAGCAACCACATGGTGGCTCACAACCATCTATAATGAGATCTGACGACCTCTTCTGGCCTGCAGGCAGAACACTGTATGTAATAAATAAATAAATCTTTTAAAAAAGAATATAATTAAAAATAAATAAATAAAGAACTGGGGCGTGGTGCCTCACGTCTCTAATTCCAACCCTTGTGAGGCAGAGGCCAGAGGATCTCTGTGAGTTCAAGGCCAGCCTGGTCTACATTTGTGTAGGCTAGACTTCACAGTTAGACTTTGTCTCAACACTCCCCACCCCCAAACAACCGCAGAGGAGCTGGAGAGACCTCAGTGGCTTAGAGCACTTACGGCTCTTGTACAGGATCTAGGTTTGGGTCTCCACAGCCCTAACAAGCAGCCCACAGCTAGCTGTAACTCCAGTTTTAGGGGATCTGACACTCTCTGAACTCACACGGTGCACAAAAACGCATGAAGGCACGTGTACATTTAAAAAAAAAAATTAATTAAGCCGGGCGGTGGTGGCGCATGCCTTTAATCCCAGCACTTGGGAGGCAGAGGCAGGTGGATCGCTGTGAGTTCGAGGCCAACCTGGTCTACAAAGTGAGTCCAGGACAAGGCTAATAACATAGAGAAACCCTGTCTCGAAAAACAAAAACAGAAACAATTTAATTAGGGGCTGCAGAGATGGCTCAGAGATTAAGAGCACTGTCTGCTCTTCCAGAGGTCCTGAGTTCAATTCACAGCAACCACATGGTGGCTCACAACCATCTATAATGTGATCTGGTGCCCTCTTCTGGCACGCAGGTGTACATGCAGGCAAAGCACTGTCTACATAAACAGAGCCAGGTATATTGGCATATGTCTGCAAGTCTGTAATCCCAGGATTTGGGAGGTGGAAGATCAAGAGTCATGCTTGCCGGTCATCGTGGCGCACACCTTTAATCCCAGCACTCAGGAGCCAGAGGCAGGCGGATCGCTGTGAGTTCGAGGCCAGCCTGGTCTACAAAGTGAGTCCAGACAGCCAAGGCTACACAGAGAAACCCTGACTCGGAAAAAAAAAAAAACAAAACAAAAAAACCAAACCAAACCAAACCCAAAAGCAACTTAATAAAATTAAAACCAAAACCTAAGGGCTGAGTGATGGCTGAGTGGTTAAGAGCACTGGCTGCTCTTCCAAAGGACCCAGGTTCAATTCCCAGAACCCACAGGGCAGCTCACAACTGTCTGTAATGCCAGTTCCAGGCCATCTGACACCCTCACACAGACATACATGGAGGCAGAACACTCATGTAAATAAAAAAAACATAATAAATTAAAACAAAATGAAAACGACAACAACAAAAAAAATCCCCCAAACCAAAACTGGAGCTGACTGGAGATAGTGTCATGGTTCTGTAGGAAAAGGAACTTGCTGCCAAGACTGAGGCCGAGAGTTCAAATCCCAGAGTCCACGGGATGGAAAGACAGAACTAACACCTACACGCCGCCGCCCTCTGACCTCCACATTCATATGTGCACACGCACTGTATATATATTAATATATGGTATGTACTATATATTTATTATGCTACATATTTTACATATCACAGTTTAATTTTAACTTTCTTTTTTTTGAGAAGGGTCTCTCTGTGTCACCATGGCTGTCCTGGACTCACTTTGTGAACCAGGCTGGCCTCGAACTCACAGCGATCTGCCTGCCTTGGCCTCCCGAGTGCTGGGATTATATCATACTTCGTATAACTATATAATATATACTTTTAATCATATACTATATAATGTTATATTTTACATAATTATGAATCTTTTTTTTTTTTTTTTTTTTTTTTTTTGGTTTTTCGAGACAGGGTTTCTCTGTGTAGCCTTGGCCGTCCTGGACTCACTTTGTAGACCAGGCTGGCCTCGAACTCACAGCGATCCGCCTGCCTCTGCCTCCCGAGTGCTGGGATTAAAGGCGTGCGCCACCACGCCCGGCTATAATTATGAATCTTATATATTAAAATATGTCATGTATACGATACATTAGTATATATATTTTATATTATATGATATATAACCGTAACATAATTATATGCAAATATAATTGCACATTACATAAGTATATATTATAATTAGTGTATTGTTATATTGCATATTAGTATGTAATATACAACGTAATATTAGTACATATTTTAATATCAGTACATATTAGATTGTATACTCTACATTGATGTATTATATAGCTATATATGTGTATATTAAAGTTGTAATATGTAAGGATACATAACTGTGTATTCTATAATATTCTATAACATATAACTATATAGTGTAGTCATATATAGTTTCTGATCACATACATTAAAATATATATATACACGTGTGTTTCTTTAAACCCAAACGCCATAGTCAGCTGACAGGTCCCAGAGTGACACACAAACTGCAGAGTTCCTCAGAAACAGCCACAGCGAGAACACTCTGGGAGCCTACAGCATCCCCAGGGAAGATGTCCCAATGTCCCAGTAAACTCATTTCTCCACCACTCTCAGCTCCTCCCCCGAGCAGAATGGCACAAAGTCACCCAAGTGCGCAGGCGGGCACCCACGAGCACGGCTCTGCAACACCTGGCGCCCACAGATGCGCGGCAAGGGATATGGTACAAAAATAGTTTATTACAAAAGAAATCTGACCCAAACCTAATAATTTACATCGTGATCAGTGCCCGCCCGCCCAGACCCCTCTGTTCCTCCGGGTCCCTCGGGGTGGAGGATGGCAGAGGAGGGGCTGTCCTTTGGTTCCTCCACTTCTGGGATGGAACAAAGAATCGAACATCTAGTAGATTCCAGACAGGGAACCTGGGTGCCTGAGAAAAAGTGGAGCTGAAAGTCCCGGGCGAGGGAGGAGGGTGACTGGGGGACTATCTGTGCTCAGAAGTAGGTGCCAGTGCCTCGGTGCAAACCTGGTCCGGAAGATTTTGGGGGGTGGAGGGTGGGGGTGAGGGGGAAGCAGAACAGGGTTCTCACAGTTTCCAGAAGAGTGGTCCCCACAGGGCAGGGAGGCCTCTCCTCATGAGTCCGGGTCTGCCCCCCCATCCGTCTCAGCTGCTCCCCGGAGCTGGGGAGGGAGTCACGGGCAGGCCAGGGCCCCGGAGGACCCCTGGGAAGGACAGGAAGGCTGGTGGGGATGCAGCTGGGAGGAAGAAGTTTGGGGGGGTCACGGGGAAGCCAGGAGGATCCTTTGGGGGAGACAGCGAGGGTGAGGAGTTTGGAGTGGACTGGAGGCCTGCGGAGGAGGGAGAGAGAGCGGGGTTAGGGCGGGGAGAAGGCGGCTGAGCTGGCTCCAGGGGTCCTGAAGGCTCCAGGGCAGGCTCTCACCGTTGGAGTTGAGATGACTGGTGCTCTCGGGGGAGGTGGTGGCACTTTGGTCTGGGGATGGCTCAGGCTGTGACCCTGAGGCAGCCCGAGAGGCCTTTCCCCTTAGGATATCAATGACCTGTGGGAAAACGAGGGTCACCCCAAGGCCATGGCGAACCTTATTCCTTCTCTCTCCTGTCTCCACCAAGGTGTCCCGGTGAGGATGTGCAGGCAGGCACTTCCTTTGCTTTGTGACTCAATTTCCCCTCAATCGCCTCCCATCCAGGCAAGTGCGTTTACCTCCCCAACCTAAGCTTATGCCCCTCGCCAGGCCTGCCCAAGGCCCCCACCCCCCGCACCCCCCAGCCAGACCCGAGCACTCACTCGCTCACTCACTCACCCTGCGGCTGCGCGCCACCATGAGGGGCGTGTCATTGTTACAGTTTTTGAGGCCGCTGTCAGCCCCGCTACGAACCAGCAAGCGCACCAGAGGCAGGAGCCCGCGGCCAGACGCGGAATGGAGAGCTGAGCTGCCCGAGTACATCTGAGCGTTCACGTTGGCGCCGTGCTGTGAGACAAGGGGGGAACATTCGAGTCAGGAGCCCAGTGAGCCAGTGACCTCACTTGGCCCAGGGTTAGCTAGGGGAAGGGGACTGCTGATCACAACTGGGTGACCCCTGCCTGGGGTCAAAGATGACATAGGCCTGTGATCCTAGCACACGGAGAGTGGACGCATGAAGCTCAGGGGTTTGAGGTTAATCTGAGCTACAAAGGGAGTTCTAGTCCAGCCTTGGTTTTGTTTTTTGTTTTTTTTGGGGGGGGAGCAGGATTTCTCTGTGTAGCCTTGGCTGTCCTGGACTCACTATGTAGACCAGGCTGGCCTCGAACTCACAGCGATCCGCCTGCCTCTGCCTCCCGAGTGCTGGGATTAAAGGCGTGCGCCACCACCGTCCGGCTTCCAAATCTAATTTTTTTAAAATTTCTTTTTAATGGGGCCAGGTATGGTGGCATATGTTCAAGGCCAGCCTGGTCTACATAGTGAGTTACAGGACAGCCAGGGCTAACTAGTGAGACCTTGCCTCAAAAATCAATCAATCAATCAAACAAACAAATAAAAAGCCAACCAGCCAAACAAACAAAAATACCCCCTTCAAAAACAAAAAAACAAACAAAACAAAGACAAAATAAAAAAAAAAATAAATAAATAAACTTGAGGGAGGAAGAGCACTAGCTGCTCTTCCAGAGGACCAGGCTTTGATTCTCAGCACCCACACACGTGGTAGCTCACAACCATCTGTATCTCCAGTTCTAGGGGTTCCGATGCCCCGTTTTTACCTCAGGGGACACTGAAGGCACCTGGCGCACAGACTTATATGCAGGCAAGACATTCATGCGCAGCAAAAAAAAAAAAAAGAAAGAAAAAGAAAGACAGACAGAAAGTGGAGTGATGACGGCACCCAGTACTTGGGAAGCGGAGGCAGGTGGATCTGGCCTGGCCTACAAAGCAAGCGAGTTGCAAAAGAAAGAAAGAAAAAAGAAAAGGAAGGAAGAAAAAGAAAGAAAGTTGAATTTGCAAATGAGATGCTGAAGGACTCAACCAGGGTCTGAACTGATAAATGGGATCCAAGCCAGGGGTGAGGTAACAGCTGGGCAGGCGCCAGCTGCACGAGGAACCAAAGATGGGTACGAACCAGCAGCAGCAGCTGCACCATGCTCAGGTTGTTGTTTTCCACCGCGTGGATGAGTGGGGAGCGGCCGCTCTTGATATCCTGTGGGAGGACAGGTGTCTCAGTCACTCTGTGCAGCCTCTGAGCTTCCTTCCCTTTGGTCCAGCCTCCGGCTCCATAGATACTTGAACCCCGCGCTGCACTGGCAACCTTTGCTAGCTCCGCCTCCTGGGCTACATTCCCCGCCCCCTCGCTCCAGGCCACGCCCCCCATAGCTTACCACTGCGTCGATGTCCGCGCCACGCTCCAGGAGCAGCCGTACCGTCTCCTGGCACCCGGTGTTCACGGCCACGTGCAGGGCGGTGAGCCCTGAGGGAGGGGAAGCCGCAGTCAAGTCTCGGCCTGGGCTTGGATGCTGGGGACTCATCCTGTCCCCTTTGGGGACTCACCTTCATAATTGCGAGCCTCCAGGTCCACGGAACCCGAGGCTGCGCTGTCCAGCAGAGCCTGCAGGCACTTGGGCTTGCGGTGCTCGCACGCCAGGTGGGCTGCAGTCTGGCCATGGCGATCCAGGGCCATGGGGCTAGCACCAGCTATCACCAGGAGCCGGACCATATCTGGTATATCGATGATCACGGCGAGGTGGAGCGGGGTCTAGGGAATAGTGATATAAGGACACCTCGGGTTTTTTTTTGTTTGTTTGTTTTTTGTTTTTTGTTTTTCTGAGTCTAGGAATAGAAGCATCTGACATCTCTTCTAATTCAAGAGTCGGATACCGCTGTGTCTTCCTCAGAACCTAGAAGTTTAACGTCAATAGAGTTTTATTTGGTTGGGGGTGAGGAGATTTTGGGAGGCAGGGTATCTAGAAGTGCATGTTGACCCCAGACTTGCTATGTAATCCCAGCACTGGGGAGGCAGAGGCAGGCGGGTCACTGTGAGTTCGAGGCCAGCCTGGTCTACAGAGCGAGTCCAGGACAGCCAGGGCTACACAGAGAAACCCTTTCTGGAAAAACAAAAAACAAAAAGAACGGATGACCTCGAATTCCTGATGTTTCTGCTTCTACTTCCCAACTTCTGGGATAAAAGGAGTGCACTGGCATGATGGTTTTTTGTTTTTGTTTGTTTGTTTGTTTGTTTTTTTCCAGAACTGAGGACCGAACCCAACTTAGGCGAAGCGCTGCTCTACCACTGAGCTAAAACCCCAACCCCTGTTTTTTTGTGTTTTTTTTTGTGTTTTTTTTTTGTACCTTTAATTTAAACATCTATTTACTTTGTGTGCATTCATGAGTATGTGCCTGCCACGGTGCCCTTGTGGAGGTCAGAGGACAACTTAAGGTAGTGTGAGCTTTCAAACTCAGGTTGCCAGGGTTGGCGGCAGACATCTTTACCTGCTGTGTAGCCCAGGCTGGCTGCAAGCTTTCAGTCTCCCAGCTCCCCCCTGCATCTCTCCTCTGGGACAACCCCCCTCCCCCCTCCCCTCCCCCCCAGCTCCCACCCCCCCACGTCCCAGGAACTAGAACCCCAAAGGCCCAGTTCCAGGGTTCCAGCCCGACTCACCTGCCGCAGGTTGTTGTGAACATCTACTTCCTGGCGCCCAAGGTAGAAAAGGGTGAGTATCCGGTAGAAGATTTCCATGTTATTCTGAACCACGGCGATGTGGAGAGCCCTGAGGGGCACAGGAGTGATTGCTGGGATTAGGTGCTGGTCGCTAGGTTGTTGAAGATACTGTACGGGATGCTTTCAGTCACTTTTTAACAACCCCGGGAAAGCGCCCCCCCCTCAGCATCATTACGGCCTTGGGGATGGGCGAGGGGGGGGGGATGTTGCTGGAGGGACGTGGGGAGGGGCATCAGGAGGGGCGTGGGGAGGGGCATCAGGAGGGGCATGGGGAGGGGCATCAGGAGGGGCGTGGGGAGGGGCATCAGGAGGGGCGTAGGGAGGGGCGGGGAGGGGGAGGGCGTGGGGTGCGGCGGGGAGGGAGGGGGACGGCGGCTCTGTGGCTTCCATCTGCCCTGTCAGACCCTCACATCATAGTCAGAGGAACATTTTCAAGTATCCCTTCACCTCCAAGATCCTCACGTGATCACAGGCCCCGTGTGAATTATTTTAAAACAGGACAGGGAGCCGGGCGGTGGTGGCGCACACGCCTTTAATCCCAGCACTCAGGAGGCAGAGGCAGGCGGATCTCTGAGTTTGAGGCCAACCTGGTCTACAGAGTGATTTTAGGACAGCCAGGGCTACACAGAGAAACCCTGTCTGAAAACAAAAACAAAAACAAAAAACCACCAAAACCGAAAAAAAAACAAAAAAACAAAAAAACAAAAACAAAAACAAAAACCAAAACCAAAGTAACCGACCAAGCAAAAAACAAAACCCAACCCAACCCCAAACAAAACAAAACAAACCCCTCCAAAATGGACAGTGTTTGGCTTCAGTGACGCTAGGAACAAAACTCTTCTATTGGCTAAGTAGGGGCTCTACCACTGAGCCATACACCCAGCCTTTCTCTAGGGGATTCTAGGCAGGGGTTCTACCACTGAGCCACGCCCCCAGCCCCTCACTGGGGGATTCTAGGCAGGGGCTCTACCACTGAGCCACGCCCCCAACCCCTCACTGGGGGATTCTAGGCAGGGGCTCTACCACTGAGCCACGCCCCCAGCCCCTCACTGGGGGATTCTAGGCAGGGGCTCTACCACTGAGCCACACCCTGAGCCCCCACCGCCCAGCCTGCGCCCCTTGGTTTTTCAAGACAGGGTTTCTCTGTGTAGCCTTAGAGGCCCTGGACTCCAGAGCTCACAGAGATCCTCCTACCTCTGTCTCCCTGAGTGCTTGGATTACAGGCAGGCGAGTGCCACCCCTGCCTGGCTAAAACAACATTATGATGGAGAATTCAGACAGAAAGTGACTGCAAGCTAGACAGCAACGGAGCAAAGGGGAGAGAGGCGAGGGCATGTGGGTCTGCCATAGTGCCTCAGCAGAGGCAGTGGAGAGCCCTACAGATATCTAGGGAAACTGTTACAGGCACCCTGAATCACCTCTGCATAGGCCCCAGAAGTAAGTGTGGCTGGTAGGTCTCAGGCACACAGCATGGAGTCCAGTGGGTCCAGAGCAGAGGGAGAAGGGAGAGCATGGAGATACTATCAAAGGAAATGGAAGAGCAGGACAAGATGACATAACCTTGGGGTGCTGAGGCAGGAGGATTGCCAATTTGAGGCCACCCTGAGCTACACAGGTAGTAGACCCAAACCCACTCACATAGGGCCTATCCATTGTGATGTCTCACGCCTGAAATCTTGGCACTCAGGAGACAGGGGGATTACCATAAGGTTGAGGACAGCTTGGCTGATTTGGTGAGATCAGAGACAATCTGAGTTATAAAGTGAAATCCTGTCATAAAGGAAAAGAAAATCAGCCGAGCATGGTGGCGCGCACCTTTAATCTCAGCACTCGGGAGGCAGAGGCAGGCAGATCGCTGTGAGTTCGAGGCCAGCCTGGTCTACAAAGTGAGTCCAGGATAGTCAAGGCTACACAGAGAAACCTTGTCTTGAAAACTGCCCCCCCTCAAAAAAAAGAAAAACCAAGAGGCGGAGGGAGAAAGGAAGAGATGTTGTTGGCACTGGACCAGATGCTTTTTCCTGCCCAGTGCCTAGGAGGCACCTGACTGACAGCAGGTGCTCAGCGATGAGAAATGCATCCCATTGGTCACCCTGGGTGCTGCATGACCACTTCCGCAGCCTTCCCCAGCCTATAGCTTTCTCATCTGTGACATGAGGCATGCGATTGCATTGTCAGGTCTCTGCCACACAGCAGGTTCAGCCTGCAGCTGAAGAAATCCCAGGGCAGTCCCGGGAGCACAGGCTTTGACTAAATGGAGAAACAGGACAGATGTGGTGGTTCACACTTTTTTGTTTGTTTCCGTTTTTCCAGACAAGGTTTTTCTCTGTAGTGTTGGCAGCCCTGGAAATTGATTGCGCTGTAGACCAGGCTGGCCTCGAAACTCTGCGGCCACCTGCCTCTGTCTCCAAGTGCTGGGACAAAAGGTGTGTGCCCGGTAATTTACATTTTTTTCTCTCTCTCTGTGTAGCCTTGGCTGTCCTGGACTTGCTTTGTAGACCAGGCTGGCCTTGAACTCACAGCCATCCGCCTGCCTCTGCCTCCCTAGTGCTGGGATCAAAGGTGTGCGCCACCACACCTGGTGTGATTTACATTTTTAATCCCAGCTCTTGGGAGGCAGAGGCAGGAGGATGTCCATGAGTTTGAGACCAGCCTGGCCTACCCAGTGAGCTCCAAGCCAGCCAGGGCTACAGACTGAGACCCTGTCTCAAAAGAATGAAACAAGGAGGAAGAAACCATATGGGATGTGTGACCCACGGGTCTGGGGCTGGATGCCACCGTATAGCATGTCCTTAGAGAGTGAAGGATCCATTCCCCAGCTCAGGAGGCCTTCCATTTCCTGACAGTTATCTCCGCTGGAGAAGGCTGCTCCCTCAAGGTCACACGCTGAGGAGATGGGAGCAGCTGATGCCTTGAGACTGGTCACTGCCCCAGCCCCCCCACCCCCCATCTCGGAAGGCCTCATTAGCCTCACCATTTCCTGTGAGACGCCTGAAGTGCTCCTCAGACTCTAGTGTGTTCCCCACCGAAGGACCTGCTCTCTTCCTGGGGATCCCAGACTGGAATCGCCGTTCAGAGCAGAGGTCAGACAGAAGCTATGCAGCTGTTGGTGTGTGGGGACAGAAAAGGGACAGAAAAGACTGACTGCATGCCCTTATTTTAGATATCTGTGAGTGTGGTGCATGTGTGTGCGTGTGTTCCCTCTGAGACAAGGTTTCTCTGTGTAGTCCTGGCTGTCCTGGAACTCACTCTGTAGACCAGACTGGCCTTGAACTCAGAGATCCACCTGCCTCTGCCCTGTACTGAAATAAAAGGGTGTGAGCCACTATACCTGGCTTTTATTTGTTTATTATTCATTCATTCATTCATTCATTATGCATGCATTTATTGTGTGTGCACGAGTGTATAAGTGCAAATGCGCTATAGCACATGTGTGGAGGTCAGAGGACCTGCAGAGGCAGTAAGATCTGAGTTTGAGGCCAGTCTGGTCTACAGAGCGAGTTCCAGGACAGTCAGGGCTACACAGAGAGACCCTGCCTCAACAAAACAAAACAAAAAAAGGTTTTGGATGTAATAGAATGATAGGGCCCCTGCCTAGAATCCCCCAGGGAGGGGCTGGGGGCGTGGCTCAGTGGTAGAGCCCCTGCCTAGAATCCCCCAGTGAGGGGCTGGGGGCGTGGCTCAGTGGTAGAGCCCCTGCCTAGAATCCCCCAGTGAGGTGCTGGGTACGTGGCTCAGTGGTAGAGCCCCTGCCTAGAATCCCCCAGTGAGGGGATGGGGGCGTGGCTCAGTGGTAGAGCCCCTGCCTAGAATCCCCCAGTGAGGGGCTTGGGGTGTGGCTCAGTGGTAGAGCCCCTGCCTAGAATCCCCCAGTGAGGGGCTGGGGGCGTGGCTCAGTGGTAGAGCCCCTGCCTAGAATCCCCCAGTGAGAGGATGGGGGCGTGGCTCAGTGGTAGAGCCCCTGCCTAGAATCCCCCAGTGAGGGGCTGGGGGTGTGGCTCAGTGGTAGAGCCCCTGCCTAGAATCCCCCAGTGAGGGGCTGGGGGCGTGGCTCAGTGGTAGAGCCCCTGCCTAGAATCCCCCAGTGAGGGGCTGGGGGCGTGGCTCAGTGGTTGATCACCTGCTTAGAATCCCTCAGTGAGGGGCTGGGGGCGTGGCTCAGTGGTTGATCACCTGCTTAGAATCTAGTCTAGGAAGTAAAAGGCTCTGGGCTCCATTCTCAGCAACACACACACACACACACACACACACACACACACACACACACACACACACAAAGTAGAATAACCAAAGGAAGTCCTAGGGCAAATTGCCTGAGCCTGAGCCCGGCTTTCCTTCCCACAATAGCGCCACAGGCCAGGACAGATTACAGTAGGCGAATCCCTGAATCCGGATCCCTTTGATAGGAAGCAAATCGAAATAGAAAATGCCGAGGGTGGGGGGTGGGGGTCGGGGTGGGGTGGGGGCGGGACCTGAGTCCCGTCCTTGTTTGGCTTCTCAATATCCCTCGGCAGCATCTCTGCAGACTCGCAAGCCTGCCTAGGTCCCTCCTGGCGCGGGCGGGGTTAAGCGAGGGCAGAGGGAGCGAATGATTTCAGAGAAACCGTCTAGGCTTCAGTTCCCATAAACGCGCGCGGGCTGCAGGGGGTGGGGCGGGGCTGGAGGAAGTGGGGACGGGAGGGGCGGCCCAGCCCTCGGACTTCCAGTAACAGGTCTGATGGGCGGGGCTGGGCTTCCTGCTCCCGGGGGAGGGAAGCCTGGCCAGCCGGGGATCTACCCGGCCACCCCCCTGGCACCCTAACTTCCACTCTCTCAATGGGGGAGGAGGGAGGCAGAACTCCAAGTCCTAAGCAGCTTCACAGGGCTCAGCAGTCAGCGGGCTCCTGGTCCACCTATCCTGGCACCCACACCAAAGTCTTCCTTGGGACCTCAGAAATACATTGTCATTAACTCTACCAAACAACCGAGTTCCTCAAGTGGCCCCTCTCTCTTCCGTGTCCCTTGGAGGACACAGGAATACAACATTCCACTGTTTACCCCATTGCGGGGGGGGGGGCGGGGGAGGGGGTACACAAGCTTCCAGGCCCTCAGGCGCAGGCAACTTCACATTGTTACAGAGGGTTTGGGGCTCAGTTTGTAAGGTTTTACTTGTTTTCTGGAGCATGGGCTGCTAAGCGAGGGGCACAGTCCCTGAGCCCCACCTCACTTCCAGTTTAACCTGCTATTCTGTTTTGAAATTCGTTTTTCTTTTTAAAATGCAGGGAGCCACTCCTAGTTCTGCGATTACTGGTATGCATCTCTTTCCCCACTCCCCTGGAAGATGGAAGAACCCCATACCCCAATTCCCCCCTCCCCCCACTGCCTTGCAGAAAGATTTTCCTGACCTCTTAGGGCTTACGCTGTAGCCCAGGCTACCCTCCAGCTGGAAATGATACCCCCTCACCCTCACCCCGAACTTGCTGGGAGTATTACAAGCTTAAGACACATCATGCTGCCTCCCCCCCCCCACACCCCACCCCAAGTCTTGCTTTCTTGAAAGAAGTCAAGGCTGGACCAGAGGCTTCTGGTTCTCTGGGATCTAGATTTAAGGTGCCTTGCCCTGCCCTCCCCTGCCCTCCCCCAGCCTGTGTGAAGTGGGGCTGGTGGCTGGCGCAGGCAAGCTGGGGCCGGGCCTGCTGCCCATTCCGGTAAGCCCCAGCGGAAGGGGTTAAGGTCGGAGGGAGCGCCGGGAGGGGCAGGCTGAGAGTGAGTGCAGGGTGCTGACGTGGGGGAGGCAGAGCAGCTGGGCTGCGGTCAAGTAGTGCGGTAGGGATTTCCCCCAGCGGCAGCTGAGGCAGAAGTGTTTGCGTTGGGGGGGGGGGGGGGGAGGAGGGGCTGGGACTGGAGACAGCTCAGCCCTGAGGACAGAAACAAATTAAACCTCTTCAGCATCTGGCCCCAGGGTGGGAAGCAGAGTTGATCGAGCCCTTTAAGGACCTCTGACACTTTCTCCGGCTTGAACTCACATGAGGGCCTACAGCCTCCCCAGTGCAGCTCTGTTCAAACATTACCTACTCAGGTATTGAGCGCTTACTGTTTGCTCGCCCAGCCCGGTTCTGTGTACTTTGTGTATACATCGTTGTGAAAGGTCTATGACCAGGCCTGGTTTCCATGCAGAAACTGAGGCCTCTCAACAGCCAAGAGGGTTCTTTAGCACTCACTTAGGCATGTGCGAAGACTGAGGCAGGAGGATTGCGGTGAGCTATAACCTGGCCTGGGTTACACAGTGGAGACCCTGTCTCAATTTAAACGCTTTAATCCCAGCACTCAGGAGGCAGAGGCAGGTGGATCTCTGTGAGTTGGAGGTCAGCCTGGACTACAACGCGAGTCCAGGACAGCCAAGGCTACATAGAGAAACCCTGTCTTGAAAAAACAAAGAAGAAGAAGAAGAAGAAGAAGAAGAAGAAGAAGAAGAAGAAGAAGAAGGAGGAGGAGGAGGAGGAGGAGGAGGAGGAGGAGGAGGAGGAGGAGGAAGCAGCAGCAGCAGCTGGACATGGTGGCACAGGTCTGCAATCTCAGCCTCGGGAGATGGAATCAGGATCCAAGTTATCCTAGGTTATGCAGTGCAGGGCCAGCCTGGACTACATATGCCCTTTACTCAACACAACAAAGCGTTTTATCCCCCCCTCCAAAAAAAGGTACCTACTTATGGCTCCTGTTTTTACAGAGAGGGAAACTGAGTCACAGAGGAGGGAGAAGCAGCCAGCTGAGCTTCACACCCACATTGACTGTTGATTGAATGGCACTAGTCAATCCCACTAACGTTCATTATAAGGGCCCGCCCGGGGCCTAAACCCTCCCCTGGCTTAGCAGATACCCAAGAGATAAATCAGAGGATTGGGAAATCAGCCCAGTGGGCTTTGACCATGAGAGAATGACGCGGACTGGAATAGAAGTGATCCAAGGTTGGGAGTCAGGGAGGGAGCCGCCGCGCAGCTTTTCTCCGTGTGAATCCCGACTGAAATTCATGAATGTGAGCCCGCACACAACCCCCAAAACACAACTGGCCCAATGCACAGTAAAGCAGTGCTGAACAGCGCTCAAATGGCTTCCGTGGGGCTGGGCATGCGACCTGGGCCTCCTGCGGGCTAGGCAAGCAAGCACTCTATGGCCTCCCTGCTTCACACCCGCCCCCCCCGCCCCCCCCCCCCCCCCCTCCGCCGCCCGCCCCTTATCCCCCACCCCCTGTTTTGTTTTCTCCAGCCTCTGCTCTTAGCCGCCCCCAAAGGAGGCTACCACACTGAGCTCCAGCCAATGTTTACTGATATATAACAGACCAGACTCGAATCTCACATGTGTGTGTGTGTGAGACACCTCCAGAAAATCAGCAGATAAAATACAGTTCCCAGAGACTGGGTGTGGCGATGCACACCTTTGTTCACTCCCAGCACTCAGGAGGCAGATGGAGGTATTTATCTATGTGGGTTTGAGGCCAGCCTGGCCTACAGAGTGAGTTCTAGGCCAGTTAGGGCCATATAGTGAGATCCAAAAGTGTGGGGGGGGGGTGAGGTGGAGAGGGTGGGGCGGGGGCGACTAGAGAGATGGCTGCTCTTCCAGAAGACCGCATTGGAGCTTACAACCATCTGTAACTCCATTTCCAGGGGATCTGATGACTTCTTGTGGCCTCCTCGGGCACCGGGCATGCACATGGTGCACAGACAGTCTCACAGACAAAACACCCATATACATAAGTAATAATAAAACAAACGAAAGCAAATATATATAGCTGTTATGTTTGGATTATGATATAAATTGAGAGGTTGGGGCTGTGGGTTCCTGTTAGAGCAAGCACAGGGTTCAGTCTCCCACCCCCACAACTAAAAAGATAAAAACAATTACCACTCTCCCAAAACAGTCCTAGCCAATGAGTGCTCTTCTTTTTTTTCTTTTTCTTTCTTTCTTTTTTTTTTGTTGTTTTTGTTTTTGTTTTTCGAGACAGGGTTTCTCTGTGTAGCCTTGGTTGTCCTGGACTCACTTTGTAGACCAGGCTGGCCTCGAACTCACAGCGACCCTCCTGCCTCTGCCTCCCGAAGTGCTGGAATTAAAGGCGTGCGCCACCACGCCTGGCCCCCAATGAGTGTGCTCTTAAGTGCCTATTTTCCATAGGAGGAAATTGAGGCTTAGTGATGGTGAGGGTCCTGCTCAGTGCCAACAAGCCATGGAGGCAGAGCCTAATGTCCTCGTGTTGAGGGTCTGAGCTCCTCCTCTACCACCACCGGTCACTTACGTGTCTCCATCTTCATCTGCACGGGTAGCCATGGCAATGTCAGCTGAAAGGGGGTGCTCCATGGGGCACACCATGGAGTAGAGGTGCGTAGGCAGGTTCAGTAGCGGAAAGGGGGGGCCCACAGTCGGGGTAGAGTAAATGGGCATCAAAGGTCCTGGATAGAGCAGAGACAAAGAGAGGGCACACTTCAGGCCTTGGCCACACCCACAGACCCTTCAGGCCTCTGTGTGTGTGTGTGTGTGTGTGTGTGTGTGTGCGCGCACGCGCGCACGCCTGAGTATATGTTATGTGCACCACATTTGTGCGTGTGCCCATGGAGGACAGTAGAGGGCGTGCCAGACTCCCTGAATCTGGATCTGTGTTTTGTTTTGTTTAATGTTGTTGTTGATGTTGGGTTTTGTTTGTTTTAGCTTTGGCTGTCCTGGAACTCACTCTGCAGACCAGGCTGGCCTCGAACTCACAGAGATCCACCTGCCTCTGCCTCCCACATGTGAGGATTAAAGGTGTGTGCCACTACTGCCTAGCTGGGTTCTGGATCTGAACTTGAGTCCACTGCAACACAGTTAAATACACTTTTTGGTTTGTTTTGTTTCCTGGAGACAGGGTTTCTCATGTAGCCTTGGCTGTCCTGGACTCACTTTATAGACCAGGCTGGTCTTGAACTCGCAGAGATTTGCCTGCCCCTGCCTACCTGGGGTCACAGGTGTGTGCTACCTGTGCCCAACTCAGTTAAGTGCTCTTAATTGCTAAGTCATCTCTCCTGTGCCAAGATTTCTTTCTTTCAAAGATCTATTTTTAAGCCGAGCATGGTGGCACACACCTGTAATCCCAACACACTCAGGGAGGCAGAGGCAGGTGGATCTCTATGAGTTTGAGGCCAGCCTGGTCTACAAAGTGAGTTCCAGGATTACCCAGCCAGAGTTACCCAGAAAAACCCTGTTGTGAAAACAAAACAAGAATCTGTTTTTAGTTGTTACTTTTAAAATTTGTATTAATTTTTTAAAATGTGTATGGATGGTTTGCCTCCGTGTGTTCCACATGCCTGCCTGATGCACTCAGAGGCCAGGAGAGGGCATTGCACTCCCCAAACTGGAGTTATAGGCAATTCTGAGCTGCCCTGTGGATGCTGGGACCCAGCTTGGGTCCTCTGCAAGAACAGCAAGTACCCTTAACTACTAAGCCATCTCTTTAACCTCGACCCCTCCTTTGAAACACTGGGTCCCTATGTAACCCCGATTGGCCTCAAACTCATGGAGATCCTCGTGGCTCAGCCTCCCAAATGCTGGGACTACAGGCATGCACATCCATACTTGGCTGTCCCAGGTTCTGTTCGCTCCTCAAATTTGGTCCTCAAGGCCCAAGGCAACATTCTTGTTGTTGTTGTTGTTTTGTTTTTGAGATAGGGTTTCTCTGTGTAGCCTTGGCTGTCCTGGACTCAATTTGTAGACCAGGCTGGCCTCGAACTCACAGAGATCCACCCGCCTCTGCCTCCTTGAGTGCTGGGATTACAGGCGTGCGCCACCGCAGCGCCTGGTTTAAGACATTGTTTTTCATGTCCCTCTTCTCAGCCACCCCCATCCCTTGTCCCCATTCCTTTCTGTGTCTCCTCTCTCTCTCTCTCTCTCTCTCTCTCTCTCTCTCTCTCTCTCTCTCTCTCTCTCTCTCTCTGATCTCTGACTTCCATCCACAGAAAGGACCCTTAAGGACAGAGAAAGCCCTATCACCACCCAGCAGGAGGACCCCAGTTACAAGATTACACTGTTGAGTGTAGCCGAAGGAATTCCTGGGGCGCTAATTTGTGGGTGTTGGGTGCACAGTAAAACACACAGTGGGTCTGGGGAGCCAGGATAGTCAGAAAACTTGGCTCTAGAACTGTTCTAGGTAAAACTGTTGGAGCCGGGGCGTGGGTGGTGCATGCCTTTAATCCCAGCACTCAGGAGGCAGAGGCAGGCGGAACGCTGTGAGTTCGAGGCCAGCCTGGTCTACAAAGCGAGTCCAGGACAGCCAGGGCTACACAGAGAAACCCTGTCTTGAAAAACCTAAAAATAAAAAATAATGAAAATAATAAAATAAAACTGTTGGGAAGGACCATTGTGCAAATGGGAAAACAGAGAACGGGGTTTTCATTAGGCCAAGGAAGTCCTCCCGTTATGCAGCTGTTGCGAGAATGGGGTACCTAGCAGATAGTAAGGTGGCTACTGCAGCTGGTGCCCCTTTCCTTGATATAAAGCTGGCTTCCTGCTCTCTGGCCAGCCTTGGGGTTCCCTTCCTGAAGTCTCACTCTTTGAGGTCCCTGAATCCTCCTCCTCAGACCTCAATCCTTCAGTTTCTAAATTCCTTAATTGTGTTCCCCCTCCTAAAACCCTCAGGCCCCAAGCCTGCCCCTAGGGCCACCTGACCTAGGGACTCTTGGGAACACACACACAATGCAGGCGCTGTTTGTTGATTCCTCTGCACCTGCAGTGTTGGGGTCCTTGGGGCTCTGCGTGTCATCATTTAGAGCTGTGACAAACGGGGGTGGAGGGGGGGAGGAGGTGCTTAGAACCCTAATGCCTTTCTCGCAATCCCTATGCCCCCTGAAATCTCGGTTCGCAAGATTTTAAGGTAGCAGCCACCTTAGATCTCTGGTCTGTTTCTACACCCCACCCCCCATATCTGTATACAAGAACCCCAGTTTCCAAGGCCCCAAACATCTCGTCTCTTCCAGCCTGAGATTCTGCATCTCTGGGATGTCATGGGACCCCATATCTGCGCCACTGGACACTGTTTCTTGACAACCTCCGCCAGGCCATTTGACCCTCGGGCACCCCTCTGACCTCCAGTTCCTTGGCGCCCTCATGGCTGAGCCCCAGGGCTTTACAACCTGTTTCCTAGCAGTCTCTGGGACACCAGTTTCCATCCTAGAGTCCCAGTTACCAGGAACCCCCCATCTATTTGTGTCCTGTGTTCTGTTGACCTCAGGTGGCCCACACCCGGCCCTGGCCCTCTCCGGGGGAGGCCACTCACCCTGGTAGTAAAGCGCCTCCGGCCTGGCCACGCCGTGGGGGGGCCCAGGGACAGCCGGGACGTCGCAGCTGCTGCTGTGCAGGGCGTCCAGGGGTCCCGCGGGGGCGCGCGGAGCTGCTGGCTCCGGGGCTGCGGGGCGCAGAGGGCGCTTGCGGAGTGGCAGCGCGGCGCCCGGGGCGCCCTTGGGCCGGGTGCGCAGGTCCACGGGCCCCTCGTCCATGGCCCCCGCGGGGCATCGGGGCATCGGGCGGCCCGGAGACGCCGGGGCGCGCGGCGAGCTCGGCACGGGAAGGCAGTCTCGCCGGGCTGCGGGACTTCCCCTGCCGCCGACTGAACTGAAGGGACTTTTGTCAGCCGGGGCGGCGCCCGCCTCCCGCCTCCCCGCCCCCGGGCCCCCGGGGCCACCCGTCCGCCCCAGGGGTTTCCTGGACCCGGGTCTCGAAGGCGGAGCCGGCGCTCCAGGCCTCCACCCGCCGCTCTGCTCAGTGTGCCCTGAACAGGAGCTTGGTCTGGGGTCTGAATCCTTGAGATATCTCTCTCTCTCTCTCTCTCTCTCTCTCTCTCTCTCTCTCTCTCTCTCTCTCTCTCTCCTCTCTCTCTCTCCGCTCTCTCTCTCTCTCCTCCCTCTCTCTCTCTCTCTCTCTCTCCTCCTCCTCTCTCTCGCTCTCTCTCTCTCTCTCTCTCTCTCTCTCTCTCTCTCTCCTCCCTCCCTCCTCCTCTCGCCTTCTCTCCTTGGAGGCTAGTCTCGAACTCTCTATGTAGCAGAGGGTGGTCTTGAACTTCTTCTGGTCGTCCTGTTTTCACCGCCCCCCTTCCAAGTACCGAAATGACAAATGCATCACTGTAATGTGCCTTGGTCTTTCTTTTTCTTAGACCAGGGGTTATGTAGCCCAGGCTAGCCTTGAACTTTCTGTGCAGTGGACGGGACTCCTGCATGCTAGGGAGCCGTGCTGCTGGGTCCCCTTCCTGAATCTCCATCTCTCAGAGTCAGTATTTGCGAGCACCCTCCCCTCTTTGATTGTGCCTGGCACTGGTACCCTCTTTCCTATAGTGTTTTGGAGTCTTTCAGCCATCTTCCTTGGTCCCAAACCTGTCCTGCAGTTCTTGGAGGCCACAGGATTGCTAGGGCATGGATTCAAACCCTGATTCCTACTTCCTCTTCAGGTGACCTTGGCCATGCACTTACCACCCGCCCCCGCCCCCCCCAACCGTTTCCTTTTTTTTTTCCCCCTTTTTGCAACACTGGAGCCTAGGAACTTGCACACACCAAGCAATCGTCCCAACACTGAGCTATATCCCAGCTCTCTTTTTTTGCTTTCCGTTTTTTTAAGAGTAAGCTGCCCGGCCTGGCCTTGCCTTTGCTCTATAGCACAGGACTGGCTTTGAACTTGGGAATCTCCCTGTCTGTCTCTTGAGGAGATGGGATGGGTGGCCTTGGACTCTTTGTGGGAGTGAAAAGTCCATCCCAGGGCAGGGACTGGTTCTTGGCTGGTGCCCAGAAAATAGCCACCTTCTGCCTTCCTCGTGCCTGCCAGTTCACGGGGCACAGGGTGGCTTAGGGGTGCAGGAGAGCTTTGAGGGTGTCTCCTTGCCTGGTCCCTGCCCCCAGCCAGAAGCCTCAGAGAAGGCAGCACCGATGAATCTCAGACGCAGAGGGAGGGTTACAGATTTGGAGGCAGATCCTGAGAGACGCCAGTGTAGCCAAGAGAGGGTTAAGAGGTTGGGACAGCAGGCCGCGGTTAGGGCTCGAGGCCAGGCACTGGTAGGGGGTTGAGGGTGCAGGTTGACTCCTTCATCTCTCCCCACTTCCCTCCCCACCCCGAGGAGGGGCTGCCGGGTGGGGAACAGGCCGGGCTGGTTGGGGCCGGGATTCAAAAAGCTCAGGAGCCGGGGAGGCGGGGCAGAGGCTCCTCCTCCTCCTCCGGGTCCGCCCTGGGGCGGGGCCGGAGCTCGGGGCTTTCCCGGACATCCCTGGAGGTGGAGCAGCCACTGGGGTTGAGTCCAGGTCACTGAGTCACAGGGAGGCGGAGGGGGGCGGGGCGGCTTTGGAGACTTAGGGAGGCAGGGGAGCTGGGCACTGCACCCTGCGCTGCAAACCTGCCCAGAGGATTCTCGGGGTCCCCTATTTCTCTCTCTGGATGTTCGGATGTCTCTACAAACCTGTCCCTGCGTCCTGTTCCCTGACTTTTCCTCCCCCTAGGCAGGATCGCTGTACCCCAGGCGGGCTACCAACCAGGGGCAAATCCTTCTGCTTTGGCCTCCAGAGTGCTGAAATTACAGGTGTGCGCCATCATTTTCATTTCTCTGTCCCTCTTTTGGTCTTTATGCCCTCCGTGCTGTTTCTCTGGGACCGTGAAAGTTGGTTTGGAGCCTGTGAAGGGACTTTGGCCGGCTGAGGCCGCACCCAGGTGGATGGTTAACCTGGTTTGTGGGATTCGAGGTGCCAGGTGACCTTACCACTTCCTACCACCTTTTTGTCTCTCTCCAGCTGCCCACTACCCTAACAGTGTGCCATTAAGGTGACTCAGGGGAGAGGCCCAGACCCATGTTCAAATATTACCTGCAAGTCACCTGGAGAGTTGTTTGCCTGTAATTGGAGGTTCTCAGAAGCTGAGGCAAGAGGATAGAAAAGTTGTGACTAGCCTGGGCTACAGAGTGAGTTGAAGGCCAACCTGGGCTAGCCTGGGCTACAGAGTGAGTTGAAGGCCAACCTGGGCAACTTGTGAAGACTCACCTCTCTCTCTCTCTCTCTCTCTCTCTCTCTCTCTCTCTCTCTCTCTCTCTCTCTGATTTATCTATTTATTATGTGTGTCTGCACGCCAGAAGAGAGCACTGGGACTCAGTATAGATGCTTGTGAGCCACCATGTAGTTGCTGAGAATTGAACTCAGGACCTTTGGAAGAACAGCCAGTGCTCTTAACCTCTGAGCCATCTCTCTAGCCTGAGACTCCATCTCAATAAAAATAAGTCAAAAACAAAAATGCAGCCTGGGTTTAGAGGTGGATACTGGGTATCCATGGAGGTGAAGGCAAGAGGCCAGCACAGAGCCCAGCTTTAGCTACTTACAGAGGAAGTTTGAGGCCATCCTGGCCTTCACGGTCGTCAAAATGAAGAAATGGCCAGTGAGAAGACTGCTTATCAGGCAGAACCCACATGCGTGCCCTTTGACCTCCACGCATGTCCCGCCTCATGTGCACACACACAAATATGCACTAAGTAAATAAATGTCATGTCTATAGCATAGCAATAGTGCTGTGGTGCAGCTCAGTGGTAGGGCTCTTTCCTGGCGAGCCAGCCCCCTGGGTTCCTGTCCCCAGCGACCTCAGTTCACCTCGGGGTGAACTCAGAGTAGGCAGTCTTCTCTCTCGTGACTCGGTTTGTCACCCTGCCTGCCAGCATATGAGGGGTGCTGTAAGGGGAGAGTAAGGAACCATCTTGGACAGGCTAAGGGCTGACTTAGCATCTGCTAGCCCACTCCTCTGGCTCCCTCAAACCCAAGACAAAAGTGAGGATCTCTGATCACTGTTCAGAGAGGGAAGCCGAGGCTGGGCAAAGGGTTTAGGGGTGACTCTCACACTGCCTGCCACCTTGGGACAGGCAAGGCGGTGGCTTGGCCCTCATGGGTCTGAAGCAGGTGGCACAAAGTGTATGTGCCGGGCTCAGAGGTGCCCACGAAGGTGCTGGGAGATGTGGTGTTAATGGTCCCCTGTGTGAGGAGGGAGGAGGGATGGGAGGATCTGGGGAGAAGATCTGTGGGAGAAGGAGAAGGTCTAAGGAAGGAGCTGAGGGTCTGAGGGAGGAGATGAGAGCCTGAGGGAGGAGGTGAGGTTCTGAGGGAGGAGGTGAGGTTGTGAGGGAGAAGGACAGGGTCTAAGGAAGGAGGTGAGGGTCTGGGAGGATATGAGGGCCTGAGGGAGGAGATGAGCCTAAGGAAGGAGGTGAGAGCTTGAGGGAGGAGGTGAGAGTCTGAGGGAGGAGGTGAGAGTCTGAGAGAGGAGGTGAGAGTCTGAGGGAGGAAGTGAGAGTCTGAAGGAGGAAGTGAGAGTCTGAGGGAGGAGGTGAGAGTCTGAGGGAGGAGGTAAGGGCCTGAGGGAGGAGGCAAGAGTCTGAGGGAAGAGGTGAGGGCCTGAGGGAGAAGGACAGGGTCTAAGGAAGGAGGTGAGGGTCTGGGAGGATATGAGGGCCCAAGGGAGGAGATGAGTCTAAGGGAGGAGGTGAGAGTCTGAGGGAGGAGGCAAGAATCTGAGGGAGGAGACCAGAGTCTGAGGAAGGAGGTAAGGGCCTGACAGAAGAGGTGAGGTTCTGAGGGAGGAGGTGAGAGTCCAAGGGAGGAGATGAGAGTCCAAGGGAGGAGGTGAGATTCTGAGGGAAGAGGTGGGAGTCTGAGGGAGGAAGTGAGTATCAATCTGGAAGGGATCTTCAGTGGATGTCAATTGAAGGAGGAAATCAGAGGGGCTAAAAGAAGAAGAATGGCAGGAGACCTTGTGGGTTTACACAGGGTTTCTCTGTGTAGCCTTGGCTTTGCTGGACTTCTTTGTAGACCAGGCTGGCCTTGGACTTGCAGCGATCCACCTGCCTCTGCTTCCCCATGCACTGAGATTACAGGCGTGTGCCACCACACACACTGCGTGTTTCTAGATCTTGTATTCACACTTTCTTACTAATTTACTGTGTGTGTGCCCATGCCATGCACAAGGGCAAAGGGCCACCTGCAACAGTGAGTTCCCCCCTTTCACCGTCCGATCCCAGGGATCAAACACAGGCAGGCGGGCGGGCTTGGCGATTTAGCACCGCTCCCCACTGAGCTGGCTTCCTGGCCTAACGCAGGACTTTGAGGACCTCTTTGGTAGTTGTAAGGAGGTGCTGTGCCTGGGGACCCAGCGGAGACAAGCCCAGCCGGAGACTGAGGAAGAGGGAAGGGAGGGAGGCCTGGGATGGGCCCCGCCCTGCAGCTGTCTCTGATTTCCCAGAATGTTCAGCTGCCTAGGAAAGTCCCATCTCCCACAGCAGCCTCCCCTCCAGTGTCGGGAACGGAGGATGTGGAACCAGGATGCCTCCCCCCACCCCTTGTTTCCCCCCTGGCTTTTGGAACCCCAGGCCGGGGAGGACTAGGGCCTCTCCTCTAGGGCCCTGTAGCTTTGGGGGGCCCCCACTCACTGTCAGGGGCAGCCCCTGGATGAGTCCCAAAAACTTCTCAGATGAGGGCTGGGAAGTCCTGCTTGGCGTCTAACCACTCTCCCTCGGCCAGAGAGGTCTCCATCTCTCTTCAGATCCTTTCTTCCTGGCTTGGTGCTTCCTCCTAATTTCTCCCAGGGACTGGGATGGGGTGGGGGTGAGGGTGGGGTCAAGGAACCTGGCCCAACAGCTGAGGACTTGTGCTTTGATTTCCCTTCCGCAGGAGGAGGCAGAACGAAGGCCCTCGTGTCCACATCAAATTCTGAGCTTTGTCCCACTTGGATCAGAGGCCTGGACACAGGCTTTAGCTCTGTGCCTTCGCGAGAGCTGAGTGACCTTACCCAGCCTCGCTCTTCTCATCTGCAAAGTGGACCAACTCAAAAAAACACGTTTTTCTTTTCTTTACCCTCCCTTTAAAAAAAAAAAGTGTGGGGCCGGGCATGCCTTTAATCCCAGCACTTGGGAGGCAGAGGCAGGTGGATCGCTGTGAGTTCGAGGCCAGCCTGGTCTACAAAGTGAGTCTAGGACAGCCAAGGCTACACAGAGAAAAACCCTGTCTCAAAAAAAAAAAAAAAAAAAAAAAAAAAAAAAAAAAAAAAAAAGAAAAGAAAGAAAGAAAGAAAAGAAAAGAAAAAAAGAAAAAGAAAAAGAAAAAACCAAAAAACAGATAAATAAAATAAAATAAATGTGTGTGCTGGACAAGCCACCAGCGCTCGGAAGGCAGAGAGGCAGGCAGATCTCTGAGTTTGAGGCCAGCCTGATCTACAGAGCAAGTTCCAGGATAGCCAGGGCTAAACAGAGAAACCCTATCTCAAAACAAACAAACAAACAAACAAATAAACGAGTGCTGGGATTAAAGGCATGTGCCGCCACTGCCCGGCCTCTACCTAGTGTTTTGTAACTTTAAGTTTTTTTTTTTTTTCTTTCCACGATTGAGTTTAGGTCCTGCGCTTGGTGGGGCAAGTATTTTACTGACTACACTTTCTCCCCAGTCTGTTGGCTTCTCCTCCATCTGTCTCTCTGTTTGAGGCAGGGTCTTGCTATGTAGTTCAGGCTGGCCTCAACCTCTCCTTCCCCCTAAGCCTCTGCAGTGCTGGGACTGCAGGTATAAGCCACTGCACTGGGCTTTTACTTATTTATTTATTTTTAGCTTTTAGCTTTGTTCATTTTATGCTTATGTGTAGGAGTGCTTTGCCTCCATGTGTGTCTGTCTGTGCACCGTTTGCTTTCCTGGTCCTCACGGAGGTTGGAAGAGGATGCCAGACTGAGTCCCTGGAGCTGGAGTTACCGATGGTTGTGAGGCGCCATGTTGGTGCTGGGAACTGACCTTCGGTCCTCTGAAAGGGCAGCAGTGCTCTTGGCAGCTGAGCCATCTCACCTGTTCCTTTGTTGTTTTTCTGATGTGAGTCACTATGTCGTTGAAGTTGGAACTCTCTATGTAGTCCAGGCTAGACCCAAGCTATGCCTCAGTCTCCTAAATACTGGGATTACCGGTGCCCTGTCTGGCCACATAGCTTGCCAGTGGCCAGAACCTTCTTGTCACCTTTTAGGTACACAAATGAGACAGAAGGGCTAGACCATTCTGGTCAAGTTCCCACTGGAGTCAGCACACTTATCGCTGCCACACCTTGTGAAGAAATTCAGCTAATATTTCTACTTGACCTGGCCTCTAGCTCTTCTGGTAGAGTGCTTCCCAGCATGCATTTGGGTTCCATCCCAGAACCACATAACTTGTCAAAGTGGCACAGGCCTGTAATCCTGACACTCTAGAGGTGGAGGCAGCAAGGATTAGAAGTTCAAGGACATCCTCGGCTACATAGTGAAGCTCAAGGCTAGCCTGGGCTACATGAGGCTCTGTAGATTTCCAGTTGCAGGTGATTCCCCAGCTCACACCACACGGAGCTGAAAGGACTCAGGATCTAGGAAGGGTTGTCTGTGGCGCCAGGACCATCTCCAACCAGTTGGCCTGAATGAGCAAGCAGCCATCAGCCCCAGAAAGGGGCCCTAATTCTCTGCCTCTACTCCTTGGGGAGGAATGCTTTGGATGGGGGAAACTGAGGCACGAAAGGGTGAGGCTGTGGGTTTAGGGGGCATCTACAGAGATCTGACAGCACAGCCAGGAGGCGAACAGAGATGCCCATGGCAGTAAGAGGGAATCGCGTTAGATTTCAGTCACATAACAAAGCAAGAGCCTAGAGCTGTGGCTGCAACCTTCCTGATGCTGCGACCCCTTAGTACAGCTTTTCATGTTGTGGAGACACTCAACCAGAAATTTATTTCATGGCAGGCCAGTCGTGGTGGCACACGCCTTTAAATCCAGCACTTGGAAGGCAGAGGCAGGAGGATCGCTGTGAGTTCGAGGCCAGCCTAGTCTACAAAGTGAGTCCAGGACGGCCAAGGCTACACAGAGAAACCCTGTCTCCAAACAACAACAACAACAACAACAAAACAAAACAAACAAAAACAAAAGAAACCCTGTATCAAAAAACAAACAAAAAAAATTTTTATTTCATTGCTACTTTATAACTCTAGTGTTGCTACTGTTATGGTTCGTAATGCAATCCTAGTGTGAATAGCTGTTTCATGATGGTCTTAGGCGACCCTGTGAAAGGGGTGGTTCAAAGCCATCCCCACCCGACACCCGCACCCCACCCCTGCCGAGG
Source organism: Acomys russatus (assembly GCF_903995435.1). Taxonomy (NCBI): domain Eukaryota; kingdom Metazoa; phylum Chordata; class Mammalia; order Rodentia; family Muridae; genus Acomys; species Acomys russatus. The sequence goes on from NC_067155.1 coordinate 14,354,878, forward strand.
AGTCCCGACCCTCAGATTGAGAAACACTGGTTGAGATGCTGGGGTGACCAGCAGCCTTCTACTGGGATAGCCGCCTTGGGTCCAGTGCTTGCTCTGTTTCTTCTAGAATGCCCTACCCCCAAGGGGTGATGGCAGGCCAGCTTCCTGGAGTGAGGTCTGGAGCTCTCAGCTCCTCCCCTGGGGCCTTGGCAGCTGCCTGAGTGCCTGGCACTGGGCAGAGTCAACCCATCTGGGGCTCAGCCAAGGCTTAATCTTCCTTCTCTCTCTCTCTCTCTCTCTCTCTCTCTCTCTCTCTCTCTCTCTCTCATCGCTGGGCCTGCACGCAGGAGCTGAGTCAGGGCATTGCAACATCTGGTTCTCTCTACGGCTTGGGAGAGTGACACCCTGTGTGCCCCTACCCCCTCCCAACCACATCGCTCGGGGTGGGAGGGTCAGAATGTGGGGTGGTTGGCAGCTGCCCCTTGGTAGGTGGCAGGGATGTCTTGGAAGGCTGGGTATAGGTCAGCAGGACGCAGGAGTTGACAGACAGGGCCATGTGATGAGCGCGGCCATCGGGGCCTCGTCGTTGGTGATTGAGACACTTTTAAATCGGGTTGAGCCACACATGATGGTTGCACACCTGTTCTTCCATCCCTTGGAGGCTGGGGCAGGAGGGCCAAGAGTTTGAGGTTAGCTTTGGCCACATAGTAAGAACATATCTGGGAAAAAAAAAAAAAAAAAAAAAAAAGCAGAAGAAAAGAAACAAATTTAAAAAAAAAAACAAAAAAATGCAGACCTACCAGCTGAGTACCTGGGTAAACGCCTTGCCCTCTGGGAGCTGTGCCTTCCTCACTTATAAAGCAGGGTAAAATGTAGCCCTTATCAGATGGTTATGAAGGTCAAGAGGGTTCAGCCCCTCTCAGCCTGGCAGAGTATAAATTCCAGTAAAACATGCCAGGTCATGGTGGGAAGCTCCCGTTATCCCAGCTTTAGGGAAGGCAGAGGCAGGAGCTACACAGGGAAGCATCTCAAAAAGGGAAAACAAACCCCAGAAACCCAAAAAGGCTCCAGGGATGTGGCTAACCAGCATCAACACATTCCTAGAACCTACTAGTGAAAAATTGGGAGTGGGGGCGTGGCCCAGCGGTAGAGCCTCTGCCTAGAATCTCCCAGAGAGGGGCTGGAGGCGTGGCTCAGTGGTAGAGCCCCTGCCTAGAATCCCCCAGTGAGGAGCTGGGGGCGTGGCTCAGTGGTAGAGCCTCTGCCTAGAATCCCCCAGTGAGGAGCTGGGGGCGTGGCTCAGTGGTAGAGCCCCTGCCTAGAATCCCCCAGTGAGGGGCTGGGGGCGTGGCTCAGTGGTAGAGCCCCTGCCTAGAATGCCCCAGTGAGGGGCTGGGGGCATGGCTCAGTGGTAGAGCCCCTGCCTAGAATCCCCCAGTGAGGGGCTGGGGGCGTGGCTCAGCGGTAGAGCCTCTGCCTAGAATCCCCCAGTGAGAGGCTGGGGTGTGGTTTAGTGGTAGAACCCCTGCCTAGAATCCCCCAGTGAGGGGCTGGGGTTGTGGCTCGGTGGTAGAGTGCTTGCCGAGCATGTGCAAGGCCCTGCGTTGTTTTCAACAGCTTCATTTTGAGACAGGGTCTGGCTATATAGACCAAGCTGGCCTCCAACTCACAGAGATTCACCTGTCTTTGCCTCCTGAATTCTGGTAGTAAAGGGATGAACCATCATGCTTAGCAAGATCCTGGTTTTGATTATTAGCACCATAAGACAAACAAACAAGCAAAGTTGGGGGGTAGTGGTGCACGCCTTTAATCCCAGCACTCTGGAAGCAGAGGCAGGTGGATCTCTGAGCTCAAGGCCAGCCTAGTCTACAAAAGAAGACAGCCAAGGCTATACAAAGAAGCCCTGTCTTGATATATATATATATATATACAGAGAGAGAGAGAGAGAGAGAGAGAGAGAGAGAGAGAGAGAGAGAGAGAGCTCTTTAAAAAAAGCCAGGCATTGTGGCACAGGCCTTTAATTCCTGCTCTTGGGAGGCAGAGGCAGGCAGATTGCTATGAGTTTGAGGCCTTTGGTCTACAAAGGAAGTCTAGGACAGCCAAGGCTAGCTATACAGAGAAACCCTGTCTTGAACTGCTCCCCGCCCCCAAATAAAAACAAAACTCCACAGACAATAAACATACAGAAAACGAAAATGGAAATCACGCCCTCTGTGTGTTGAAGGCATATTCAAATGGTCAGTTGTTAACAGTAAGCACAGGAGCCATTGCAGTCTCTTTTAAAGAAAGAACCTGCGAGGAAAAAGAAAACAAAAAACAAACCAAACTGGTCAGATAAGGTGGCACAAGCCTTTAGTCCCAGCACTCAAGAGGTACAGGCAGGCGGATCTCTGTGAGTTCGAGGCCAGCCTGGTCTACAAAGTTGAGTCCAGGACAGCCAGGGCTACACAGAGGAACCCTGTCTCTAAAAACAAAACAAAACAAAAACAAAAGACAAAAAACAAACTAAACCAAAAGGACCCGTGGCCTTTCTTGGAATGTATACCCATGACAACCTCCTCTAATGGCGGCCCCTTCAAGGTTCACCTAGGCTAGCTCTGGACAGTCTTCGTTACTTCTGGCCATGGCTGTTCCTTGTGGAGAAAGGAGGAGAGAAATGGCTTCAACACCTCATAATGACTGGCCTCCTCCCCCTCCCCCAACCTGCCTCACTTCTTGTCTTTTTATTTTTTTCTATTTTTTGGTTTTTCGAGACAGGATTTCTCTGTGTAGCCTTAGCTGTCCTGGACTCACTCTATAAACCAGGCTGGCCTCGAACTCACAGAGATCCGCCTGCCTCTGCCTCCCGAGTGCTGATGTTAAAGGCATTTCTTTGGTCTTTTTTTTTTTTTTTTTTTTTTTGTCTCCACAAAAATTACTGGACTCCAAGAAAGCACAAACTGCCGCTTGGCCTTTGGAAGCCAGGCTCTGCCTTCTAGACATCTGATCACTCTGGGCCTCAGTTTCCCCCCTGAGTCATCGCATAGTGGCACGATGACAGTGAGGATTACACGTGATGTGCGGAAGACTCAGTGATTCAGCACCCGTTCAGCGTCCCCGAGAGCAGCAGCATCCTTCTGTGGGAAGATCCCGGGGCTCTGGTGTCACGTGGAGCTGGGTCTGCCCCTTGCTCTTCTGCATCACCCTGCCCTGCCCCTCCCTGTTTGTCTGGCAGGTGGGGTGGCTCCTCCTTCCTGGGTAGGTCATGGTGAGATTGGCAGTGGAAACCCCCAGGAATCCGGCTCTCTGCACTTTCAGGGACAATCGGCAACCAGCATGTGTCATGGCGCCTGTGGGTGATGGGTACGCAGGGTTGTGCACCCCACCCCCCACCCCCAGCAAAGTCCGGTTGGGTTGACAGAGGGAAGACCCAGGCTGGGGACTATGGTGTGCTCCCTAAGAAGGTCCCTGCTTCTAGGATCCACCACAAAGGTGAAAGGGGAAGCCCCTGTTCTGGTTCATTCTGTCAGGAAGGATACAGGGCAAGAAAGAAGGTTCCGAGGCTAGGGCTGGGACTCCGTGGGCGGAGTGTGGTCCTCGCAAGCACACATGAATCCCCGAGTTCTGTCTTCAGTACCTTATAAAGCAGGCACGGTGCTGCCTGTCTTAGTCCCAGCACCTGGCTTGCGGAGGCAGAGGGATCAGGAATTCAAGGCCGTCATGGGCCACATAGTCAGTTCGAGACCAGCAATAGGGCCAGTAAGATGTCTCAGGGCATTTGTTATGCCGCCTAAGACTTGAGTTTGTTTGATCCTCAAAACCCACATAGTGGAAGGAGAGAAAAAACTCCCCCAAGCCGGGCGTGGTGACGCGCACCTTTAATCCCAGGATTTTAATGCCAGAGGCAGGCGGATCGTTGTGAGTTCGAGGCCAGCCTGGTCTACAAAGTGAGTCTAGGACACCCAAGGCTACACAGAGAAATCCTGTCTCAAACAAACAAAAAAAAAAACAACAAAAGAAAAGAAGATTCTCATAAACTGTTCTCTGACTTCCGTATTCATGAGGCATGAGTCACACTTATGTACTCACACACACTTACACAATGCACATATACACATACACACAGAAATACACACGCATGCACACACACACATACACACACACACGCATACACAATTAACTAATTAGAAACAGGAGTCAGAGAATGGCTCATTGGTTAAGAGCACTTCCTACTCTTCCTGAGGACTTCCATTCCTAGCTCACACATTAACTGGCTCATAAACACTGCCTATATCTGGGTGGTGACGGCGCACGCCTTTAATCCCATTGCTTGGGGGGGGGGGCAGAGGCAGGCAGATCTCTGTGAGTTTGAGACCAGCCTGGTCTGTAAAGTGAGTCCAGACAGCCAAGGCTACACAGAGAAACCATGTCTCAAAAAACCAGCCAACCAACCGCCACCACCACCACCACCAACAACAACAACAACAAACTGCCTATAACTCCAGCTCCGGGGTGGGGGGGCAGTGGGGGAAATCTGATGCCTTCTTCTGGTCTTTGAAGGAACTTGCACACATATGACATACACGTACACTCACACACACAGATCACACAGAACTCTTCCTCATTAGCGCCTGGGGGTGCGGCAGGTACACACATTGTCCCTCCTTCCCAAGTGCGGAGCTGTGGGGGTCTGTGCTGCCCTCCAACATATTCCTGAGGCCCCGGGGCCAGGCTGCTGTGGCCACATAGCTGTGGCTCTGTAGATTCAGGTCTCTAGTGGGCAGCAGCTGTTTGCTCAGCAGCTTCTAAGCTACCACAGGCCGACCCCTCGCAGGAGACCCTGGGTAGGGCGCTGCGGATCATACACACACAGTGCCTGAGCAGTGCTTGGCTCTGGGCTGCCTGGAGAAGGTCAGAACACAATGAATTTGGTTGCTGTCACACCCTGCAGGAGGTGGTACCTGATGGCTTGGTGGCCTCTGCTTTTGTCTGTCTCTCAACCTTGAACTTATCACTTCTGCCTGCTGTGATCACATGTAGTCACTTAACTTCTTAAGTTCTAGGAAAATTAAATCTTTTAATGTGTCTCTGATCTCAAATTATCATTTTCAGGGGCGCCAGATGCATATATATATATATATATATATTGTCAAAGACCCTGTGTCTTCAATATCCTAGAAAGCTGAGAATGGAGATTTGGCACTGTAAAAGAATCAGATGAAAAAAAAATCCTGCCCAGAGGTGTGGCTCAGCAATAGTGCACCTGCTTAGAATCCCCCAGTGAGGGGCTCAGGGTGTGGCTCAGTGATACAGCCCCTGCCTAGAATCCCCCAGTGAGGGGCTGGGGGCGTGGCTCAGTGGTAGAGCCCCTGCCTAGAATCCCCCAGGGAGGGGCTGGGGGCGTGGCTCAGTGGTAGAGCCCCGGCCTAGAATCCCACAGTGAGGTGCTGGGGTGTGGCTCAGTGGTAGAGCCCCTGCCTAGAATCCTCGAGTGAGGAGCTGGGGGCGTGGCTCAGTGGTAGAGCCCCTGCCTAGAATCCCCCAGTGAGGGGCTGGGGGTGGTGTGGCTCAGTGGTAGACTGTATGCTTAGCATCCACCCATGAGGAGCTTGTAAACAGCCCTGTGTAACCTCCTAAGCACTGAAATGAAAAAAGGTGAAATACAGTATTGTATCCGATTAAAATACAACATCCCAATCCATATTTACCTCCCACACCTGGCTGGGGTCAGAGCATCTCTCAACTCTCACCAGAGAAGCTGCTTCTTGCAGTAGACAGACCCACAACTGGTCACTGTGTACACACTGAGAGACCTGGGAGCAATTGGTCCTAACTGGCATGTCTCCATCTGGCCCCGCTCAAGGTTCAGGGAATCTACGTTGAAGAGAAGGCAGAAAGAGTATAAGAGGCAGAGGCGGTGGATGACTTGGAGGAAATAGCACCTTCCAGACACAACAGGTCTGTGATAGCACACACAAAGCCCACAGGGGTTCAAAACAGACAAAACCCCGGCACATGGAGAAGGGGAAGTAGATACCAGGTCCCACCCCTAACCAAGAGGCCACCTACAATTGCCACCTGCTGGGAGAGTAGGAAAAATCTGTTTTCTCCAGAAGCTGGTCAGTGGGTATATCAGGCACACTCCAGGCAGGCTCCACGCCCAGGAGCAGCTGGTCCATACAAATGGACTCTGTGTTTTCTGTTTTGTTGATGTATATTTTTACTTGTTGGTTTTTTGTTTGTTTGTTGAGAGAGAGAGAGAGAGAGGGAGAGAGAGAGAATAATATTGGGTAGGTAGGTAGGAAGTGGGGAAAAACCTGAGAGAATTTGGGAAGGGAACATATGACTGAAGTATATTGTATGAAAAAGAAATTGAGCTGGGCATGGTAGTGCAGGCCTTCAATCCAGCACTCAGACTCAGGAGGCAGAGGCAGGTAATCTAATAGCATTCAAGGCCAGTCTGGTCTACAGAGTAAGTTCCATGGTCAGCCAGGGCTACACAGAGAAACTGTCTCAGGGGGAAAAAAAAAATCTTTAAAATAAATAAATAAATATTTTTTAATGCAACATAACCACTTCACAAAATATGATAAGAACAAACAGTTGCGGGCTAGAGAGATGGCCCCAGCTGTTAAAGGCTAGACTCACAACAACAACAAAAAAAAATCTAAGAATCAGGGTTGCCCATTCTGGTGAGGCTCCTCAGCCCTGTTCCACATCCCTGGCTCCCCCCCGACCCCGCCGCCCCCAGCAGGTAACCCATTTTTAAATTTCAGGTGTTGTTTACTTGATTTTCTTCGTATTTTTACTACCTGGGAATACATGCCTGACTGCTATCAACCTTAAGTATTTACTTATTAATTTATTTTCAAAGACTTAGTGTTACCCAGGCCAGAAGTGCCTTGAACTTGGAAGTCTCCCAAGTGCTGGCACGGACCAGTTTGTCTGACCTAGTTGTATTAAGTACCTACTAAGTTACTAAGTACCTAACTAACTAACACCCAATCTGACTTTGAAGCTCCAAGGAACTCAGTATGTTAACCCGGCTGGCCTTAAACTCACAGAGATCCACCTGCCTCTGCCTCCTGAGTGCTGGGATTAAAGGCGTGCCCCACCACGCCTGGTTTCAGTTTTAATTCTTTTCCCCCAGAGACAGGGTCTCTCTGTGTAGCCTTGGCTGTCCTGGACTCACTTTGTAGACCAGGCTGGCCTCGAACTCACAGCGATCCACCTGCCTCTGCCTCCTGAGTGCTGGGATTAAAGACGTGCGCCACCACCGCCCGGCCAGCTACACATTGTTAAAAGGCTGCTTTTTAAAATTGTGTGTGTGTGTGTTGTGTGTGTGTTGTGTGTGTGTTGTGTGTGTGTGTGGGTGTGTGTGTGTGAATGTGTGCTCTATGGTCCTTGTGTGGAGGGTCAGGAGACAGTGTTTAGGAGTTGCTCTCTTCTTCCACCCTGTGGGTCTTGGACATTGGACACAGGTCATTACTATTTCCTACCGCGCCAGCAAGATGGCCGCCAACAAGGCACTCTTCCATGTTACTCTACTGGGAACTTGCTGGGCACCATGCTCTCAAGCTACTGACTGACCTGCCAGTGGGGTGGAGCCAGTCTCTACTTTGATCTCCAGTGTCTGCTGACACTTCTAATTGCTTCACATCCTTGCTGGCTCAGGATCCTTCTGACCTGTGAGTCATCTCAGTATGAGTGTATAAGCATGTGTGTCAGAATTTTCCCACAGGTGTAAGGTGCATTTCCTAGATCACCGAGGACATTGAACACCTTTTCCAGTATGGCCAGTTAAAGCAAAGCCAACCCAATGAGAAACTTGGCAATGAGGAGTGATGCTCTACCACTGAGCCACGCCCCCAGCCCCTCACTGGGAGATTCTAGGCAGGGGCTCTACCACTGAGCCACGCCCCCAGCCCCTCACTGGGAGATTCTAGGCAGGGGCTCTACCACTGAGCCACGCCCCCAGCCCCTCACTGGGGGGATTCTAGGCAGGGGCTCTACCACTGAGCCACGCCCCCAGCCCCTCACTGGGGGGATTCTAGGCAGGGGCTCTACCACTGAGCCACGCCCCCAGCCCCTCACTGGGGGGATTCTAGGCAGGGGCTCTACCACTGAGCCACACCCCCAGCCCCTCACTGGGAGATTCTAGGCAGGGGCTCTACCACTGAGCCACGCCCCCAGCCCCTCACTGTGGGATTCTAGGCAGGGGCTCTACCACTGAGCCACGCCCCCAGCCCCTCACTGTGGGATTCTAGGCAGGGGCTCTACCACTGAGCCACACCCCCAGCCCCTCACTGGGGGGATTCTAGGCAGGGGCTCTACCACTGAGCCACACCCCCAGCCCCTCACTGGGAGATTCTACGCAGGGGCTCTACCACTGAGCCACGCCCCCAGCCCCTCACTGCAGGGATTCTAGGCAGGGGCTCTACCACTGAGCCACACCCCCAGCCCCTCACTGGGGGATTCTAGGCAGGGGCTCTACCACTGAGCCACGCCCCCAGCCCCTCACTGCAGGGATTCTAGGCAGGGGCTCTACCACTGAGCCACACCCCCAGCCCCTCACTGGGGGATTCTAGGCAGGGGCTCCACCACTGAGCCACGCCCCCAGCCCCTCACTGGGGGGATTCTAGGCAGGGGCTCTACCACTGAGCCACGCCCCCAGCCCCTCACTGGGGGGTTCTAGGCAGGGGCTCTACCACTGTCTGTCTGTGCAATCACAGCTTTCTATGATCCCTGCATTCAGGAATTCGTTTGTCTTCCTCCTGTTTCGTTCTAAGCAGCCAGTGCAGTGGAGAGCAGAGACAGTACTCCTACTCTGAGTCCCTATCTAATTATCTGAGCCTAGTCCTTGATACCTCAAAGAAAACAGAGATGCAGGATTCTGGAATCTATGTAACTAAAAATCTGGGGTTCTAGAATTCTTTGTCTTAAGATTGTGTTATGCAGGCTGGAGAGATGGCTCAGTGGTTAAGAGCACAGCCTGCTCTTCCAAAGGTCCTGAGTTCAACTCCCAGCAACCACATGGTGGCTCACAACCATCTATAATGTGATCTGGTGCCCTCTTCCAGTGTACTGGTGTATATGCAGCCAGAGCACTGTATACAGAATAATCAATAAATAAATCTTTACAAAAAAAAAAAAGATTGTGTTATGCAGCTGGGTGGTGGTGGCCGCACACGCCTATAATCCCAGCACTCGGGAGGCAGAGGCAGGTGGATCTCCATGACTTTGAGGCCAGCCTGGTCTACAGAGTGAGTCCAAGACAGCCAAGGATATGCAAAGAATCCTTGTTTTGAAAAACCAAACCAAACCAAACCAAACCTAAAGCTTATTTAAAAATAACAGTATTCAGCATGGCCAGGTGCAGTGGTACCAGCCTATCGCCCAGAGACTCCAGAGGCTGAGGCAGGAGTATTAAAAAATCATGGCCTGCCTGAGCTACACAGTAAGACCCTATTCCAAATTAGAAACTCTTAATGAGGAAAGCCCCTGCCTAGAATCCCCCAGTGAGGGGCTGGGGGCGTGGCTCAGTGGTAGAGCCCCTGCCTAGAATCCCCCAGTGAGGGGCTGGGGGTGTGGCCCAGTGGTAGAGCCCCTGCCTAGAATCCCCCAGTGAGGGGCTGGGGGCGTGGCTCAGTGGTAGAGTCCCTGCCTAGAATCCCCCAGTGAGGGGCTGGGGGCGTGGCTCAGTGGTAGAGCCTCTGCCTAGAATCCCCCGGTGAGGGGCTAGAGGTGTGGCTCAGTGGTAGAGCCCCTGCCTAGAATTCCCCAGTGAGGGGCTGGGGTGTAGCATTATGTTTACTGTACCAAATGCCCTTGGTTTCTTCCCTAGCACTGAAAAAACAGAAAAAGAAAATCAAAAATGAAAGAATAATCCACTTTTTTTTTTCCGAGACAAGGTTTCTCTGTGTAGCCTTGGCTGTCCTGAATTCCCTTTGTAGACCAGGCTGGCCTTGAACTTATAACAATCCACCTGCCTCTGCCTCCTAAGTGCTTAAAGTGATTTGAGGGATGCGCCACTGAGGACAGCGTGATCCAGATTTCCTGCGTGTGAGTGTCAGACTCATGGTAATCCTGAGCTTGAGAAACAAGGGAACTGCATAGACCCGGCCTCCTAGGTGGGCGTGGGAATTGAGACCTGAGGGCACAGGCTGGACTTCTGGTCTCCCTTCCTTTTGTGCCCTAGCCACTCTGACTTCTGCTCTCCTTCCAGTGTCCTCCCCATTCCTGGCCTCACCCATGCCCACATGGATGGATTCCAACGTAGCTGCCCTGGCCCAGAGAGAGAGAGAGAGAGCCAGAGAAGGTTCACAGTTTCTGTCAGCAGCGCAGCGCAGGACACTTCTGCACGGCCTCTCAGCTGTGGCCTCTCCCCATAGCCTACTCTTTCACACCCACTCACCTCACATGGCTCAGTGGGTTGAGTGTTTGCCTAGCATACCCAAAGCCCTGTATTCCACCCCCTGCACCCTACAAACCGGGGGTGGCTGTGCTAGCCTATAATCCCAGCACTCTTGAGGCAGAAAGCAGGGGGATCAGGAGTTCAAGGCCACCCTCAGATACATATGTACTTTGAGGCCAGCTTGAGGTACGAGAGACCCTAAAACAAATCCAAACAATGCTGGGTGGTGGTGGCGCACACATTTTTTTTTTTTTTTTTTTGAGACAGGGTCTCTCTGTGTAGCCCTGGTTGTCCTGGACTCCCGAGGGCTGGGATTAAAGGAGTGCCCCTTGCGCAGGCAGTGCTCTTAAGTCTGAGCTATCTCTCCAGCACTAAACAAACTTTCCTAAATGCTCTTAATTAGGCCTGTGACATGGCTCAGTGGTTAAAGATGCCTGCCACCAAGGCTAAGGACCAGAGTTCAGTTCCCAGAGCTGACACCTTGTAAGAAGGGAATGTTGGGAGGCAGAGGCTGGTGGATCACTGTGAGTTCGAGGCCAGCCTGGTCTACAAAGTGAGTTCAGGACAGCCAAGGCTATACAGAGAAACCCTGTCTCAAACAAACAAACAAACAAACAAAAAAGTGAGGGAATGAACTCCCACAAGCTATTTTTTTGATATCCATGTGCACAGTGCACCTTGTGTATGCAATCCTCTTCCACCTATTAAATAATGTTAAAAAAAATTCCAGGCTGGGGATATGGCTCAGAGGTTAAGACCACTGGCTGTTCTTCCAAAGGTCCTGAGTTTAATTCCCAGCAACCACATGGTGGCTCACAGCCATCTATACTATGATCTGATGCCCTCTTCTGGACTGCACGCAGAGCACTGTATACATAATTAATAAATAAATCAGCTGGGCGTGGTGGCTCACGCTTTTAATCCCATCACTTGGGAGTCAGCGGCTGGTGGACTGCTGTGAGTTCGAGGCCAGCCTGGCCTACAAAGTGAGTTCAGAACACCCAAGGCTAAACAGAGAAACCCTGTCTCGAAAAACCAAATAATAAAATAAAATAATAAATAAATAAATAAATCTTTTAAAAAGAGATCCCAAGCAACAACATACAATAATCCTTTTGTTTTGTTTTGATTTTTAAGATAGGGTTTATCTGTATAACAGCCCTGGCACTACCTTTGTAGACCAGGCTGACCCCTGGCTGTCCTGGAACTCCCTAAAGACCAGGCTGTCCTTGAACTCACAGAGATGCACCTGTTCCCTCAGTGTTAGGGTTAGAGGCATGTCCTTCCATGCTTGGTTTATAAAATAACACACTTGAGCCCGGCGTGGTGGGGCACGCCTTTAATCCCAGCACTCAGGAGGCAGAGGCAGGTGGATTGCTGTGAGTTCAAGGCCAGCCTGGTCTACAAAGCGAGTCCAGGACAGCCAAGGCTACACAGAGAAACCCTGTCTTGAAAAAACAACGAAACAAAACAACAAGAACAATAATAATAAAAAAACACTCTTACCTGTGACCTGATGTCACCCTGTGAGACCCAGGCTCTACTCACTTTCCCAGGCCAGCAAAGGGGTGTCAGGAGTAAAAGGAAGCAGGGGGGATCCGGCAGTGCTGGACTCAGGCCCCACCCCAGTAACGCACGCAGATATGGTCAGCAGCTACTCTGGGCTTTGCAGCCAGTTCCACCCCAAAAGCTCAGAGGGCTCTCCTGTTTGGTTTAGACATATGTCCTACACAGATCTACAGGGACATTTGAGGCATCAGCGCCACCCTTCTGCTTCTCTTTGGCCAAGGTTCATAGAAGCTACTGGTGTATTGAAAGGTCACACAGTTCTGATGAGGAGAGGGGGACTGTGGCTCAGTGTAGAATGTTTGTATGAGGCTCCATCTTCCAGACCCTGTGATTCCAACAAATTAATAAAAAAAGGAGCCGGGCAGTGGTGGTGTGTATGCATGTAATCCCAGCACTCGGGAGGCAGAGGCAGGTGGATCTCTGTGAGTTCAACGCCAGCCCAGTCTACAAAGCGAGTCCAGGACAGCCAGGGCTACAGAGAAACCTTGTCTCAAAAAAAAAAAAAAAAAAAAAAAAAGAAGTGAACTTGAACTGGGCACAGTAAGGCAGAGCAGTGATCCCAGCACTTGGGTGATGGAGGCACAGTGGCTAGCAACCCAGGGCTAGCCTTGGCTACATAATGATTCTGAGTCCAGAAAGCCAAAAAAACAAAAAACAAAAAACAAAAACCCCAAAAAACAAAAAAGCAAAACAACAACAAAAAACAAACAAAAAAAAAACCAGGGCCAGGAATGTAGTTCATTGATTTGTGTTTACCTAGACACTGTCACCATGGAGTTCAGGACCCAAAGCACCCCAAGAAAGTGTGATGATGCACACAGGTGCCAACACCAGAGAGGCAGGAAGGTCACAGGTTCAAGGCTACCCTTGGTGACATAGTAAGTTTGCGTCTAGCACAGACTGCACGGAACTCTGTCTCTAAAAAACTGAATAATAAAATAAAGTAAAACCAACCAACCAAACTAAACCAAGCAATCAACCAACAAACAACAAAACTGGAAGCCAGTGGCATATGCCTTTAATCCCAGCACTTGGGAGGCAAAGACAACTCTGTGAGTTCCAAGCCAGCCTGGTCTACAGAGAGAGTTCCAGGCTAGGCAGGACTACACAGAGAAACCCTGTCTTGAGGCGGGGGTGGGGGGGTGGTGGAAGAGGAAGATGAAAAAGGGAAGGGTAAAGGGTCATGGGAAGAGAAAGAAAGAAACCCCTTTTGTCCTCTCATGTCCCCTTGTGTCTTTGGACACAGCTTCAGCTGACCAGGAGCTCACTCTGTAGACAAGGCTGGCCTCAAGCTCCCCAAGATCCCTGTGCCTCCGTCTCTGTCTTCAGAGTGCTGCGGTCATAAGCTTCTGCCAACACACCTGGCTTCTGCCTCCTATTTGGGGACTCTTTTTAACCTCTGGAGCCATTTGTGCTAGATTGGCTGACCCATAAGCCCCAGGGATCCGTGCCCCCTGCGTCTGCGCCAGCACTGGTGTTACACACGAACACTGGCATGCCTTGCCTCTCTGTAGGCGCTGGGGATCGGATCTCGGGTCTGAATGTTTGTACAGGAAACACTTTTACCCACTGAGTCATCGATACTGGTTATTTTGTGACTGACAGGCTCACTAGCTTACCCTGGCTGGCCTTGATCTCTGCTCTTCCTGCCCCAATCTCCCAAATATCTCTCGGCTGCGACTTTTTTTTCATTTTGTTTTTGAGACAGGGTCTCTCCGTGTAGCCTTGGCTGCCCTGGACTCGCTTTGTAGACCAGGCTGGCCTCGAACTCACAGAGATGCACCTGCCTCTGCCTCTCCAAGTGCTGGGATTACAGGTGTGCACTACTGTGCCCAGCTTTGTTGCAACCTTTTAATATGGTTCCTCATGGCTGTGGTGACCACCTCCCCTACAAAATGATTTCACTGCTATTTCATAACTGTAATTTTGCTACTGTTACAAGTCGTAACGTAAATATATGACAGGCAGGATGTCTGATACACGCCCCCTTATTGGGAAGGACCCAGAGGTTGAGAACCGGGGATTGCGGGTATGGGTCTGGGTGGGCAGGAGTGTAGTTTGATGGTATGGATCTTTTCTAGAATCCACTAACAGGAGGGGCTGGATATTAGAGCCCCTGAGAAGCAAGTGGGAGGCCTTGAATTCAATCCCCAGGTCTGCAACAAGACAAAGGAAAACAGACCAGCAGGGCATTCGCCTTTCATCCCAGCACTAAGGAAGCAGAGGCAGGAGCATGTCTGTGAGTTCGAGGCCAGCCAGGGTTACATGGTGAGACACTCTCACAAAACAGAACAAAGCAAATAAAATAAAAATTAAAAAAAAAAAAAAAAAAAAAAAGGAAAGGAAAAAGAGAGAGAGAGAGAGAGAGAGAGAGAGAGAGAGAGAGAGAGAGAGAGAGAGAGAGAGAAGAGAAACCAGAAACCTAGGTAACATTCTGTGGACGGGAGGTGGAGTCTGAGCTCTCTTCCCCACAGCGGGGTGGAAACTGAGGCAAGGAACAATGGCCTAGCTGGTTCCGGACTCTCACCGCGGCAACAGCAAAATCTCAACTTTCCTGCACCCTGGAGCGCGTCCCTGCTGGAGGGAACTGAGGCTGGAGGAGGGGGAAAGGATGACGACGCTGCTCCAGGTTCAAGGCCACAGAGCCAGTAACGGGAAAAGGATTCTTGGAGCTGGAGCGGGTACTGCCTCCCAAAGCGGCGTGTGAGCCCTCTGGTAGCAGGGGGAGTCCCCGCAGGACGTGGGGCTCGTCTCCCGCCTTAGCCTTATCCGTTGGGAACCCAGGGCAGGGCTATGGACTTTAACCCCGGGCTGGGGCTGGCGCCTGGAAGGGCAGGCGAGTGGCCCAGAGGCCGTCGGGGCAGAAATTCCCCTGATTCTCGTGCCAGGGGAGTTACCCAGGGCGTGCGTCTGGGAGGCAGGTGCAGACACGGGGGGTGGAGAAGTGGGGGTGGGCAATTGGACACAGAGGTGTCTGCGGCTTCATCTGCAGCTCGGTGGAGTGGCAGGGCTTCGCTTTCCAGGGTCTCAGTTTCCCTCTCTATAAAACAGGCGTGCTGCCTTCTTACCCTGGACGTGAAAAGACACCCCCTCATCCCCCATCCCCCCACCCCGCTCCCGCCCATTCCTAACACCCCAAGCCATCCCCAGCCCAAGACAGTTTCACAGGAGCGTGGCCTGGGCTGGTGTAATGGTGGGCTTCCTATAGTCTGAGTAGGGAGACAAACGATCGGGAATCTGTCCCTCCCTGTCCTCTAACTGGGGTCAGGGAGCATGATTTTGCCCCTGGTGGGGGACCTCAGTGTCCTGTTCAGGCCCTACCCACCTTTGCTATGGGAGAGGCTCGGCGGGAGGCTCACTGGCGCCACCTGGAGGCTGCTCCTAGCCAGTCCACCACCCACAGCAGAGGAAAGGACACCCCGCCCCCCATCCATTTCCCGAGGCCTGGATGCAAATTCTAACGCTGACTTCACGGTGTTCACCCCGGGGAGGCGATGGGGGGGGGAATATAGAGGAGGCTCACTTCTGAGGCACAGCCCACTGTTTTCTCTCCTGTGTTCACTATTCTGTGACTCGCTGTGCCTTAGGAAGGAGCCACCGATGGGGACCACAGGGACAGGCTCTCTGATGAACCCCAAGCCTCAGAGGAACTACGGGTAGATGGCCAACCATATCACTCTGAGAAACTACCTCCAGCCTTTGCAGAGGCTGTTCCCTCTGCCTGGAACACCCTTCCTACCTCTTCCCTTCTCGTTCCTTCGGCACGTACGGTTTTCCTTTTTCCAGAACTTTCCTTGACTCTTAGGTCAAAGTCACGATCCAGTTGGGACCATGGTCGTGGTCACCGCTGTTTCCACACATGTCCACACTCCGGGAAGTGTTTTATTTATTTATTTATTATTGAATGAAAGAGTGAATATACATTGTGCCGAACTGGTTACTGAGGCATACAGTTTAAATCCAGGAGAGCAATGGACGTGTTTACAGGACCTCAGGCGTCCCCTTAGCCCCTTGGTCTTTGTCTATGCTGTTCCATCTCTAGGGAACGTTTGGGCTGTCCCCCCTCTTCCAGGAAGCCCCTCCCCTGACTCTTCTCAGCTCCTACAGCCTCCTGGACACCCCCTTTGTGCTGGGCCACGATTGTCTGGGGGACAGGCTGTCTCCCCGGCGTGAGTGAGAGGATAGAACCAGGTTCGGTGCATCTGTCTCCTTGATCTCTAAGCTTATAGCAAAACCTTCCTTGAGAGACGTGGGTCTGACACCCCCGCCCCCACCCGCCTTTCTGCACAATCTCCGTATAGATTTGTTCCTCACATGAGATACAGTGTCTTGGGGTGTTGAGGGGGGGGCGGGGGCTATGCAAGAAGGTGAAGTCCTGATGTCCCAAGATGGCCACATGCTGGGTGACTGCGGGTGACCTCCTTCCTCTTTTGCGGATCCGCATCTGGCTTCATGAATGGGTACCAGAGGGTACCAGCAGACTCGTCCTTCTGGGACATTCTGGGAGGCCGCACGGGGCTTCCCGAGGTGGGAGGGTCGGGCTAGGCAGAGGGAAGAGGTCCGATGGGTTAGGGGAAATCCAGAGTTTCCCATCATAAAGGAATGGTGTGTGTGTGTCGGGGGCGGGGCGGGGTTTGGGGGGGCAAACAAACAAGGCAGCTCGGTGGTGGGGCGAGAGGGGAAGTCTGGGAGAAAAGGAGGCTTCTTCAGAGATGGGTGAAAAACCACAACCCGCACTTGTCACCCACTTCCCTCCAGACCCTGGGTCTCAGGGTCCAAAGCATGAATGTCTTACTGTATACTCTCTGGTCCCCCCCCCCTACCTGCCTTCCTGCTTTGTCTGGCAGCTGCTGGGCCCCAAAGCTTGGCATGCTCCTGTCTTTCACCCCCCCCACCCCCCCCACCCCGTCCCTTGCTGTGAGGCCTGTTTTCCCAGGCAGCTGGAGGGGTGCTGATAGCACCCAAGAGAGAGTCTGTCCAGAGTTCTCCACGGATCCCACCTCCCTCGGGCGGCTGGCATGTGCCCCGACTCCCACCTCTGCCGTGTTCCTCTCCTTTCCACTGGCTTTGCTCACCTGTCTGCCTCCCAGCCTTCGCGGGAGCAGCACCCTTGGTCAGGAGTGCACTTCCTTGCTGCCTTAGGCCTGACTTAGAGGTCACAGGTAGGAGGCCACTGGCAGCCCGAGGGGGAGGGGGGGGCATGGAATGAGATGAGGAGGGATCCTATTCTTTGGAGTCCCCAGAGGGCAGCCCTGAGAACACCTTCAGTTTAGGGTTAGGAGACTTATTCTTTCTTTCTTTCTTTTCTTTTTTTTTCTTTTTGGTTTTTGGTTTTTTGGAGACAGAGTTTCTCTTGTAGTCCTGGCTGTCCTGGACTCACTTTGTAGATCAGGCTAGTCTCGAACTCACAGACATCCTTCTGCCTCTGCCTCCCGAGTGCTGGGATTAAAGGCGTGCGCCACCACACTCAGCGAGACTTATTTTCAACTACCAAGTTTGTGGTCATATGTTACAGCAGCAGCAGGAAACTCATGCAAACCTAATTTTATTTATTTCTATTGTTGTTGTTGTTGTGTGTGTGTGCTGTTTTGTATGCCAAAACACCCATGTGGAGGTCAGAGGAAAACTTTCAGGACTTAGTTCTCTTCTTTTATCATGTAGGTTCCAGGGACTGAACTCAGACTCTTTGGCTCCTGCTGCAAATACCTTTATTAGCTGAGCCATCTTGCCAGCCCTATTTTTAATTTATTCACTGTACTGCAGTGCTGAAGATTGAACTCAGGGTCTCATGAATACCAGGCAGGGGCTCTACCACTGAGTCACGCCCCCAGCCCCTCACTGGGGGATTCTAGGCAGGGGCTCTACCACTGAGCCACGCCCCCAGCCCCTCACTGGGGGATTCTAGGCAGGGGCTCCACCATTGAGCCACGCCCCCAGCCTCTAATGCACATTTTGATTATCTTTAGCTGAGAGGCTGCTTCTCATCGTCTGTCTAAATTCCATACCGTGGTGTTTCTTTGTTCTCAGCTTCCAGAACACCACTTTCATGACTTGTCTACAGCCTCTCTTATTCTCTGCTTCCTATTTGAACTGCTGCGGTCAGAGACTCTGTTGACCTTCTCAAAACACACCCCTAAACTTTACCTGACTCCTATGCAGACTGCAGGGCCAAAAGAGCCAGATCTGAGGTACTCACTCATTCATTGGGCCGTTTATCAAGTGCCTGTTGAGCACCAGTTGTTTGTTTGTCACTGTCTTTGAAGCCGGGAGATACAGATGAGGAAGATGTGTGCTTCTCACGCCCCCGCCCGCCCGTTTGCCAAAGCTCCAACCCCTTAAAGAAACTGTACTTAGAGACACAGCCCGAAAGAGCATTGTTAAGGTCAAGTGGGGTCATAAAAGTGGGGCTCTCCTGGGCATGGTGGAGCCTGCTTTTAATCCCAGCACTACGGAGGCAGAGGCAGACAGATCGCTGAGTTTGAGGCCAGCCTGGTCTACGGAGTGAGTTTCAGTCTCTGAAGAGACTCTTGTGAAACCAAAGCAAGATGGCCACCAAGAAGCCCTGTCATGAGTCCTCATGATGTCATCTCTCTTTCACCAGTGCCTCCCTTGGTCTTGGACTTCTGGTACCCTGAACCACTCATACAGTTCCTTGCTTCGAAGTGGCCCCAAGTTGGCCACCTTTGGCCATGGGCATTCAAGTGGACAAAGACTGGTTTCTAGTCCTCTCGGCCACTCTATTAATTCATGCATTTTGGAGATAGTGTGTTTGGTAGCGCAGGCCCGCCTCAAACTCACTTTGTAGCCAAGGATGTCTTTGGACTTACGAATCTCCTGCTTTGTTTCTGGAGCGCTGGGATTACAGGTGCACACCGTGACGGCCAGCCAAAACAGCGAGTGGGTCTTTTGTCTCAGGGTCTCACTCTGTAGCCCAGGTTAGCCTGCACATCCTTGAAACCTCCTGCTCTCTGCCTCCACTGGGATAATAGGTGCGTACAGCCCTGCCTGGTTTATGTAGTGTTGGCTTTGTGCACACTAGACAGGCACTCTGCAAGCTGAGCCATATCCTCAGCTCAATTCTTGAACTCTTTATTTATTTATTATTTGCGGTGTGTGTGTGTGTGTGTGTGTGTGTGTGTGTGTGTGTTACAGCGTGCAGGCAGAAGTCAGAGTACAGCTTGTGTGAGTAGGTTCTCCCCTTGCACCACAGGAATCCAGCCATGTGATCTCGGACCATCAGACTTGACAGCAAATGCATTTAACCCACAAGCCATCTTGCTGCCCACCCTGCCAGCCCGACTCTCGTGTTTATTAATTGGTTTTATTTCTCTGGGGTTCTGAGACATCAAGGAGGGAGTGGGATGAAAGGAAGTGCAGTGTGAAGAGTGGGGAGCCCTTTATGCCTCAGGAAGGAAGAACTCTGCAGCTCTGTGCAGCGGGGTAACAAGCCTTCGGGAGACTGAGGGAGGAGGCTTAGCCTGGGCTGTGTATCAAAACCCCGCCCTCAAAGCACGAAACAAAACGACAGACATTCAAAGTCGGCCTAGGGCCGTGGATAGTAGAGAGAGGAAACGTTAGTTCTAGAGGCTTTTTGCTGTTGCTGTTGTTTTGTTTTGTTTGTTCTAGAGGTTTTTTGATCGCCTCCTGAGGTGGGGAGGGAGGGGGAGCTGGACAAGGCGTCTGGCCCCGCCTCTAAAACATGCTCGGGGGCGGGGCTCCAAGAGCTCCCACCAATGATTGGCAGTTGCTGCCCTGCAGCCTTCTAGAGGTAAGGATTGCCTCTCTGGGCACTGTGTGAGATGCAAAGACAGGATACCTTGAGGTGGGCAATGACAGCCTGATGACAGGCGCCATCTCCGTCCCACCCCAGGCGTCCTTCTTGCCCTATCCGAGAGACAGAGAGAGACAGAGAGAGAGAGACACACACACAGAGAGACGCAGAGAGAGAGAGAGAGAGAGAGAGAGAGAGAGAGAGAGAGAGAGAGAAGAGAGAAGACGGTCAGGCTTCCTTCCTTTTCTTAGATGGGCTCCACAGGCAACTGGGCCATTGTGTGTGTGGTCTCAGGGGCATTCCTTGTTTAAGCCAAGTCTACATATGGCAACTACTCGAGAAAAGGCATTGGGGGTTGGGGCTGAAGGAGGCAGAGATGTCTTGGAGGTGATTTCCATCTCTGCTCCTGGGCTGGTGGAATCTGAGAGCTCCAAGTGCCACCTGGGGCTTGGTGGCTTCAGTGGTAGTGGTGGTGGTGTTGAGGTTGGGGAAGGAGTGACCTTTCAGGGCAGGGGACTCAGGCTGAGATTCCCTGTGCAATTCTATGCTCATCTAAAATTGGGACAAATTCTCTCTCTTGCTCCCCCTCCCTCCCTCTCTCTCCCCTCTCCTTCCCTCCTTCACTTTCCCTCCCCCCAACCCCGCTCACCCATTTCCTTGTGTTGCTTTGTTTTGCCTTGTTTTAGACAGGCTCTCACTGTGTAGCCCTGGCTGACCTGGGCTAGCCTCAAACTCACTCACAGAGATCCTCCTGCCTCTGCCTCCCATGTTCTGGGATTAAAGCTGTGTGCCACTCTACCTGGCAAAAGGCAGGGTTCTCTGTGCCTCACTATGGCCTGGATCCCAGTGCATAGCTGGGAGTAACCTTGAACTTTTGACCTCCAGAGGGTCAAAGTGAAGCTTGGAAGGGAGACGCAGAATTTTCACCCAGATCACAGGTCCCAGATGCTGTCAGGGGTTGGGAGTAATTTTGTGGTTCCAAGAGCTTACACTGGCTTAGGGTTATTTTTCTCTTGGAAGGCATAATAAATGGTTTTCATGACAAGTCTATTAAGTATTACACAAAATGAGGCCGACTTATGCATGTGAGAAGGTGCAGTGCAGAAACACATATTATTGTTGTTGTTGTTTTTCCCCACAATTGAGGATGCGATCCAGGGGCTCAGCATCCCCCTCCCTGGGGGATTCTAGGCAGGGGCTCTACCACTGAGCCACGCCCCCAGCCCCTCACTGGGGGACTCTAGGCAGGGGCTCTACCACTGAGCCACACCCCCAGCCCCTCACTGGGGGATTCTAGGCAGGGGCTCTACCACTGAGCCACACCCCCAGCCCCTCACTGGGGGATTCTAGGCAGGGGCTCTACCACTGAGCCACGCCCCCAGCCCCTCACTGGGGGATTCTAGGCAGGGGCTCTACCACTGAGCCACGCCCCCAGCCCCTCACTGGGGGATTCTAGGCAGGGGCTCTACCACTGAGCCACACCCCCAGCCCCTCACTGGGGGATTCTAGGCAGGGGCTCTACCACTGAGCCTCATCCCTTGTCCTTCACTGAGGGATTGTAAGTAGGGGCTCTAACATTGGGAGCTAGAACCTCAATGTTAGACATACGTGTTTGTTTTCCGTCTGCCTGCTGCTAAAGGCACACACCTTGTTCCGGGTCATGGGTGTTATTGACAACACTCGGGGCAGGTTTCTTCTTGTCCATCTATAGCTTATTCAGTCTTAGGAGGTAAGCACTATGGTGGTGTCTATTTTACAGATGAAGAAATGCAAAGAGCCGATTTCCCCAGCCAAGCTGAGATTTAGTGTTTGTCCGTCCATTTGATCATCCTACGCAGCCCTGAGGGGGGAATTGGAAACACGACCTGTGTCCTTTCCTGGCAGCCATGGGGACTACAAAAGCTGGCTCAGTGTTTACAGCACTCCCAACCCTTGGCTTCCTGTGAAAGACAGAACTGCCAGTAACTGGGCATAAGAGATGTTGGAGGAACGGATGAGGTAAAAGAACAAAAGGACCCTGTCCAGGTGGCATAAACCCAGAATCCCAACATTTGGGAGATTAGTGCAGCAAGGCGAAAAGTTCTATGCTAACTTGGTCTGCATGGTAAGAACCTGCCCTCCAGGAAAACAAACAAACAAGAAAGGGTGGGCTGCATTGGGGGGCATGGTTCAGT
This sequence comes from Acomys russatus, assembly GCF_903995435.1. Taxonomy (NCBI): domain Eukaryota; kingdom Metazoa; phylum Chordata; class Mammalia; order Rodentia; family Muridae; genus Acomys; species Acomys russatus. The sequence continues at coordinate 14,376,764 of NC_067155.1, forward strand.
GGTACAGCACCTATTTAGAACCCCCCAGTGAGCAGTGAGGGGCTGGGGGCGTGGCTCAGTGGTAGAGCCCCTGCCTAGAATCCCCCAGTGAGGGGCTGGGGGGCGTGGCTCAGTGGTAGAGCCCCTGCCTAGAATTCCCCAGGGAGGGGCTGGGGATGTAGCTCAGTGGTAGAGCCCCTGCCTAGAATCCCCCAGTGAGGGGCTGGGGCGTGGCTCAGTGGTAGAGCCCCTGCCTAGAATCCCACAGTGAGGGGCTGGGGCGTGGCTCAGTGGTGGAGCTCCTGCCTAGAATCCCTCAGTGAGGGGCTGGGGCGTGGCTCAGTGGTAGAGCCCCTGCCTAGAATCCCTCAGTGAGGGGCTGGGGTGTGGCTCAGTGGGAGAGCCCCTGCCTAGAATCCCACAGTGACAGGCTGGGGCATGGCTCAGTGGTAGAACCCTTGCCTAGAATCCCCCAGTGAGGGGCTGGGATGTGGCTCAGTGGTAGAGCTCCTGCCTAGGGGTGTGGCTCAGTGGTAGAGAGCTTTTCTAGTCTTCATAAAGTCCCAGGTTTATTCCTCAGCCATGAAAAAAATAAAACTACCCACATCATTCTCATTTTTACTCTTTTGTGGGTTTGGAACTCAGAGCTAAGTGCCCTTCACCATAAAATCCTGGTTACAGAAACTTGTTGCTATCTCGTGGTGATTGTCGCTTCTTTCAGGGACTGTAAGTGAAGGAGACTGTACTGGCTTGAGATGGCGCCTGGAGATGCCGAGAGGGATGTGTGGCTTTGTCGTGGGGACACCTGAGCTTCCCTCTACTAAGAGATACAGAATCCAGCTTGACCTAGAAACTTGAGAGGTCTTTCTCTCTCTCTCTCCCTCTACCCTTCCTGCTGGCCTAATTAAGTTCCTTATGCCTCAGCCGGCATCCCGTGGTCCCTGGCTTTCTGGGACTTGGCAATTGGCTGTGGCTCTTACCCACTGGCTGCAGGTGAAAGAGGCCATTTTGTCCAGCTCCCCAGAATTTTCAGTCCAGCACAGTAGAGACTGCCAGCTTCCCACCTGGGAACCATTCTATCTGACCAATGATGATATCACTTGGAGGCATCAACAGACCCAAAGAGAAAGACTACACTTCCCAGACTCCCTTGCAACCAGGGACACTACCGCCCCCCCCCCCCCCCCTTACTCCCTTGGGATGATTGAGAAACTGGGAGCCCTAAGCTAAGGAAGATAGAAGGCTCTGTGGCTGGCGGCCATGTGAGGACTCCACTCTAGTCGCAACAATGGACCGCCGAGCACTTTAAAAGATGTGTGAGACAACTAATTTTAGATCCATGTAAGCTACAATATCAACCCTCTTTAGTCTCTCCCTTTTAAAATTTCTTGTAAGCCAGACTGATTTTGAACTTGATTACGTCGTCTGGCCTATGCCTTGCGCTCCTGATCCTCCCGCCTTCTATCTCTCCTGTCCTTAGGGATCATGCACCACCACCCTCGGGTGCATTCTTCTTTTAAAGGATGAGGTTCAGACGGTGCTGGACAGCTCCTTGAAAACCACGGTTCTTTGAGGGGAAGTAGCCCTGCCTTATGCTAGGGTGAAGGCAGGCGTTACCGAGTGAGGATGGTCTTTCCTTACTCCACACTTTCTGGCTGTTTGTATCCCAGAGAGGTCCGGTCCTTAGCCCCACTGGGGAGCAGGACAGACCTCCGTGTGAGCTGCACATCGGTGCAAAGGCGCCAGGCCCTGCCCCGGAGCAGAGGCGGCGTGGGTCGAGCATCCCCGGGTGAGCCTGCGCTCAGCCTAAGCATGCTTTGGAGGCTGGGAATCAAAGCGAGGGGCCACTAACTGCACTTGACCAGGCTGGTGGCGGTGGAAGGAGAGGCTGACAACGACGTGCGTTCATCGGGACGTTTATGGACGGGGGGGGGGGGGGGGGCGCAGCTCTCCCACAGCTGGGCGCTAAGTCTAGATGGAGGCAGGATGCATCCATGCTCCAGGTGAGCGGTCCTGGGCTCAGGGGCAGACGCGGGAGATGCTGCGAGAGCTGGTTTCTCTTAGGTCTCAGCGGCCAGCGCTGCTGCTGCTGCTGCTACTCCAGGGCTGTGCAGGAGGACGGGGCGGGCACAAGGAGGTTGTCAGTCAGCACGAGGACCCTCCCGTGGCCCCGCCCACCGTACCTCCCCGTGGACCCCCACCCGCCCCGCTCAGCCTGTGCCACGTCTGGGGTCTGGTGCTGCATGAAGGTGGTCTGGTCCTCCAGCTGGACTGTGACAAAGGAGGCTGGAAAGGAATCCCCGGGCGCACGGGCTCTGGAGTGCGCCTGTGCGAACCCAGACAGCTGGTGGCTAGGTCCGGACTGGTCCTGGCTCTGAAAATTTGACTTCTGAGTGTCTGGTCTGATGCAACAGGCAAGACTCCAGACTCATTCTCCATCTGGGAGCACCTGTCCAGCCCACATACCCTAGTAATATGGTCTTAAAGATCTCTGGGAATTCCTAGTCTGATGGAGAAGACATGACCTTTGACTATAAGGGCATGGTTCCTGGCTGGGAGCTCCTAGTCAGATGGAGGGGGCATGCTCCCTGTCTCTGATGCAGGAGACATGGCCCTGACTGGGGACCCCCAATCTGATGGAGGAGACACAGTCCCTGACTCTGGGAGCTCCCAGTCTGATGGAGGAGAGACAGTCCCCGACTCTGGGAGCTCCCAGTCTGATGGAGGAGAGACAGTCCCCGACTCTGGGAGCTCCCAGTCTGATGGAGGAGACACAGTCCCTGACTCTGGGAGCTCCCAGTCTGATGGAAGAGACACAGTCCCTGACTCTGGGAGCTCCCAGTCTGATGGAGGAGACATTGTCTTTGACACTGAGAGCTCCCAATCTGATGGAGGAGACACTGTCTCTGACACTGAGAGCTCCCAATCTGATGGAGGAGACACAGTCCCTGACTCTAGGAACTCCCAGTCTGATGAAGGAGACACAGTCCCTGACTGTGGGAGCTCTCAGTCTGATGGAGGAGACACAGTCCCTGACTCTGGGAGCCCCCAGTCTGATGAAGGAGACACAGTCCCTGACTCTGGGAGCTCTCAGTCTGATGGAGGAGACACTGTCTCTGACACTGAGAGTCCCCAGTCTGATGGAGGAGATACTGTCCCTGACTCTAAGAGTTCTCAGTCTGACAGAGGAGACATAGGTCCTGACTCTGGAAGCCTCAAGTCTGATGGAGGAGGCACAGTTCCTGACTCTGGGTGCTCCCAGTCTGATGGAGGAGACACAGTCCCTGACTTTGGAAGCTCCCAGTCTGATGGAGGAGACACTGTCTCTGACTCTGAGAGCTCCCAGTCTGATGGAGGAGACATTGTCCCTGACTCTGGGAGCCCCCAGTCTGATGGAGGAGACACAGTTTTCAGTCTGATGAAAGACACATGGTTCTCTACTGTGGGAGCCCCCAGCTTGATGGAGGAGAGGTCGTTCCCAACAGAGAGCTCTGTCTGTTGGAGGAGACACACCTAGCAGCCTATGTCCTAATATATTTCATGCATGTTGGGATGGGAGAACTCCGGTGTCTGAAGGTGGAACCTCCTTGCCCTCATGTCATGTCTCATGGGGGAGGAAAACACCTGCATTCACCGACCCACTCCCTAGTATGGTGGAAGAGACTGGATCCCCGTGGCTTAGTTTCCACTCACCTGAGGAGAAAAGATGCCCACCCTCACACGACACCTCTCTTTATGGCTACATATCCATGTGGCATATACCTTATATGAGCAAGGAGACCTCAGTCTGAGGGAAACCCCTCTACCCTTGGAGGACGTCATCATTTGAGAGGCAAGGCAAGTGCCCACATGGGGACACTCAGGTCAGATGGAAGAAGCACATGCCCATGTCCCGCAAGCATGTGAGGGAGAAGAAGGCCACCTTTGGGAGTCCCCCCACCCCAGGCCCCTCACTCACGGGCCACCTGTAGCTCCACCTCCAGTGTGTCCGTCTTGCCCTGCAGTGTGACAGTCTTGAGTGTGTAGCGTCCGGCGTCTGTGAGGTTCAGTTTTTGCACCAGCAGTGAGCAATTGGCGAAGCCCACCTCCCGGCCCGTGTGCGCTGGGCCGGCGATCCAGTTCCCTGACGGCAGCTGGCTGAGCAGTCGGTTGGGCTCTGAGGCGGGTCCACGGTACCAGGCATAGACTAGCAGGTCCTTGGGGTAGCCCTGGACGGTCAGGGTCACATCCTGGCCCTCCATTGGCTTAGTCGGTACAGGCACAATCATCATGGCTACAACTGCAGCTGGGGAGAGAGCCACCACCACTGGTCAGCCAGGTCTGCACTGGGTGTGGTGTGGAGTCCTCCCTCCCTCTCCTTTGACCAGCTCCCCCATAGATGGTGCTCCCCCATGAGGGGCTGGGGCAGAGACAGAGAGGATGGGGTGAGTTCTGGGGTGATCACATAGACTTTCTATCTCAGTGGTACTTGCCAGGGGCACATCTCCCCTGTATAGATTTCATCTTTGGATGATGGTGCAGGGTGTCCCTCCTATGAAACTGGAAGGCCCTGGAGGGTCTAGCCATGTCTCCTCCATCACGGTGGACGATTCCAAACTCTAGGGGCCATGCCTCCCCCATCAGACTGGAAATCCCAGACTACGGAGCTGTGTCTCCCCCATCAGGTGGTTGTATTGTCTCCTCCCACACTGTGCCTTTTCTGTGAGAGCAGCAGACCCAAGAGAATGGGGCTGACAACCCCTCCATCAGATTGGGAGACTCTAAGAGAGAAGAAGCTATGCATCTTGTATCACATGGGGAAAAAAAAAACCCTCATGAGATGTGGGTTGTGTCTCCTCCATCAGATTGGGAAAGCTGAAAAGACTATTCCATTGGTTTAAGATTCTCTACCAGGTGGGAACCTCTGTCTCCTCCATCAGACTGAGAAATTGTAGATTATTGGAGTGGAACATTCTGATCAAGTTGGAAACCCCCAAAGTTGGGAATAATTATCTCTCTTCTATCAGAAAATTTCCATAGAAAGTGGGGGTGGGTTTGCACTCCCCCATCAGATTTGGAGTATTCCCAAAGTGGGACCTGTGTCTCCCCCATCAGACTAGGAAATTTGAAGTAGTGTCATGTCTCCTCTAATGACCTCCTGGAAATTCTTCCAGACTGTGCCTCCTCCCTTTGACCAGAGGATTTTACATCTCCCCCACCAGTGCCTGGGAGCCCAGAGAAGGTGATGCATTGCCTCTTCTCTTTGACTGGAAGACCCCTTGCTTCCCTGACCCCTTTGAGGTCAGAGAAAGACCATGCCTCCTCCATCAGATCAGCTTGTTTCCCAGGTGGGGTAACAACCATGCGTTTCTTTCCTGTCTCAACCCCAGCACCTGCCACAGGATTTCTGGCAGCTTAGAGGATAGCAGTTTTGGGAATGTTGCATTAGGTATATCCTGCACATACCTGCAGACCTTGGACACCCCCCATGTTGGCCCTGAGGTCATCTGGTCCACCCTGTCTCCAGCCAAGAATCCCTCACAGGTAAGACAGGAAGCGCACTTACCTTTGGGGCAGCCATCTTTGTTCTGTGTGAAAGAGGGTCCATCCCCACCCTTTGCATGAGACCCAGCCTGTTAGTGGAGGAAGAAGGAAGGGCGGAGGGGAAGGACAATTCCCACAAGGGACAGTGGCCACTTGAGGAGAAACCCAGGTAGCGTTAATGAGTTGTTTTTTTTTTTTTTTTTTTTTTTGAGACAAGGTCTCACATAGCCTAGGCTGACTTTGAACTGTCTGTGTTGCCAAAGGTAGCTTTGAACCCCTGACCCTCCTGCCTTCACCTCTCCAGTGCTGAGATTACAGGCGAGCATTTCCACACCCGCTTTAAAACGAGGACTTGGTGCTCAGAGCCACCATCCTTGGGACGTGAGTGGTGTTCTCTGAGGTCCCTCAATGTCCCCCCTCCCCACCCTACCCCCCCGTCATTCCAGAACCGAGAGGTGTGAGGACGGTGCCTCTGGTGTGTTTCTCTACAGCTGTCTGTGGTTTTCCAGCTGTGGTGTGTG